>NC_055992.1:61295013-61598043 GCF_018446385.1 Zingiber officinale
GTCAAAATATAACACCGCGCCATCTCATCTGCCTTGACCCATTTCCTATGTCTCTCTATCTCCTCTTCACTAGAATCTTTATCAGGCATGCTAGGACAGACCTCAAGAAGTACGAACTTATATTCTTCAGCAGTTAAGACAATGTCCAAGTTTGGTTTCCAGTCAATATAATTTGGACCAGTAAGTTTATTTTCTTTTAAAATAACAGCTAGAGGATTGAAAGTCATTTTGAAATCCTGAGAATCACAAAATAAAATATTTGGTCAAAACTTTATAATTTAAAATAATATTAATTCCGAAAAACTATATAATTTAAATTCACCAACACCTTAAAATACCGTGAATTTCGTATGCCACGATAGTGTGGACGTATACTAATTCAAACATTTGTTGGAGGAGGTTTTATCCATTAATTTTATTATCTTTTCAACCTAACTTTATGACAAATATAATTAATAGTTGGTCCATCTTCGGTCATACAAATAATAGCAGTGACTCCGATGGGGAGGATACTCTTAAATGTGCCTAAGTATATACCATTACTTGATACTTAGTCCATTAATTAGGATTGTGCCCCTTCAGATGGAGAAGATCATACATTCCTAAATAATTTCCTATAATCATCCATAGAGGAAGTTTGATCTAGTGATCCGCAAACAAACTCATCCGATATGGAGGAAGGCACTTAAAGCCAACGTGCAAGTTTGAATGCATCATTTACAAACCAGTAATGGAGACCGTGAAATTTATTTAAATAATCTCCCTCCTACTTAGTTATTTAAATTGAAGAATTTTAACATGCACGCACATCACAACACACACATCACAACACATAAAAACAACATACAAAGGCAATAAATATGAAAATAAAATTTCCAACTATTATGGCCTCATCCAATGTTGTCCTCTAACATGATGCCAATGGATCAAGCCATCGCGTCTATCTTGCTTCCTTCTTCGCCGCGCCTCTGGTCCTCAAAATAGCACCACGTATAGCAAGGATACAAGCCGCAACAAAAAAATAAAATTTTACATTCATTGATCCTATATTCCACAAAGGAATTTACATGTAATCTAGATTGAACAAAATGTAAAAAAAATAATGATACGACAACCGGTCATATTTAATTATTACAATCATGCACACAAAACAACCTCGACATGCCCGAGGGTTCAAATCACACACAAAAACAAAAACCATAATAGTTGAACTTAGGACGCCTGCAACCATAGAGTTAATCTTTCTTGCACATCCTACTATTATCTGGCCTAAACTTATGTATGAGCAATGCATAATTTAACCGAAAACCAATTACACAGAGGCAGAAAAGTCGCTCTGATACCACTTGAAGGCGCTGGAATTCCGTTCTGTTTGAATTCCTTGTACAAAAAAATTGTACAAGTACAGAACTTTACCTAGCAACCCGCATGTTCGATTAGACATGTGTTTAATTAATCAAGAAAGTTCTTGACGAATCAAAGCGCACCTTGATCGAAGTACAAGATCGCTGGGCTCTTGTGTTGGTATTCACAATCGATACGAAGAAAACAAAACTAGTTACGCAGTGGAATTAAAGAACTAGTTGTACCTTTTCTTTGTAGCTAAAGACCTCTTGATCTTCTGCCATATTCCTCTCCTCTTCTTGGATGTCGTGTGGGTAACAATCTACTAAGACAACACCACCCTCCTTCACTTCCTGGTTTCCAAACCGCTGGCTACAAAAGGAGGCTTTAAGATGGGGCACATTCTAATCTTCTTCCTTCTCTTCTTCTTCCTCTTCTTCCACTTCTTCCGCTTCTCCAAGCCACCGGCCACCAAGTGATCTAGAAAGGAGGGGCGTCGGCCCTAGCAAGGAGGGGCACGAATCCTCAAGGATGAGGGGAGGGGCGCCGACCCTAGCTTGAGAAGAATGGCGCTGGCCCTAGGTGGAGGTGAAGGTGGCCCCGGCCACCAAGAAGGAAGAGGGGAGGTGAGGGGCGCCGACCACAAGGAGAAGGATGTGTGCCGCCGACTATGATGAAACAAGAGAATTGTGGAATGAAAAACATATTTCCTCCAGAAGATATGGATGCAAAGGGAAAGAAAAATTCCTACATATACTAAGTTTTCTAACACGAGAGATTATACCTTTGGTGTGTGCTCACAGACTCCCGACAACTCAGATCACAGCACGATCTCACGTTCGCGCCTCTACGGTATCCACACGAACAAGCATTCGTTTGTCTCACAAAATCACAAAATGGAGAAAGGTTGTGCTAGCTACATATGGAGAGGATTTCGGCCAAAAGAGGAGAGGAGCAATGAGAATGAAGAAGTAAGCAAAAATGAAGAGAAAAACACTTAAGTATTTTCATCCAATGAAAACACTTAATTAGCATTTACACTCCATTAAGGACCACACACTTGTAACTCCTCATTTCAAATAATTCCTCATTTCAATTTCGAAAATTGAATCAAATGTATCATTGAATTTCAAAATTCAATGAATGTCTCATTAATCCTCACTTGAGTCTAACTCAAGTCTCATCACTTGAGTCTAACTCAAGGATAATTTGTTGGTGCAGCGGGGCCGGCAAGAGGAGGGTGAATTGCTTATAAAATAAAATAGTATAGCCTCCTCAAGACTTTCAACTCAAAAATAATAGCAAGAATAAACTAAAGTAATAGGAAAAGAAGAGGAGACAAGAATTTAACTTAGTTACAACCTAGGGGATTGTTAATCTAAGGCAGTCGAACAGCTCCACTAGAATTTCTCCTTTACTGTAGGTGGAGAAGCCTTTTTCACACACTAAGAGCACTCAAAAGTTGCTAGAAACTTAATACAGAGTTGAATGATTATTTCCTAACTCCAGGGGCCTTTATATAGCTCCTAGAAAGTCTATCTCGAGTGTTGAAGGCACCTCCAAAAGGGTTCAAGGTGCCTCCAATGGAAAGTCTATCTCGAGTGTCGGCTCCCTTCCCGTGTCGCCCTTCTCGCTAGTTACGTCTTCTGCTCAACTTCCTGCGCTCTTAAGTTCCTGTACACTTAGACACAGGGATCAAATAACAAAGAAGGACCTAACTAACTTGGTTGATCACATCAAAATATCTACGGGGTCCGACAATCTCTCCCTTTTTTATGTGCATCAACCCAAGTTCAAGTTAGGGTTAAACAGACAAATAGTAATTTTGAAGAAATTACTAAACTAACTTTTTTAAGCATAAATTTGCAATTAAAATAAATTGCAACATATGATTTCGCTCAGATCTAATACAAATTTTTAAACAGAATATCATTTTACAAAAATTTAAAAATAGAATTTTAAAATATTTCTAACCCCCCCTTAACTTGTGCTTATCTCTCCCCCTTTAATCACAGCAAAAATGGGGTCTAAAACATGTTCAAAATTCTAAGTCTTTTGAAACAGTTTCGAAGTCTTTTGAAAACATATTCTAAAATATTTCTTTAAAAAGACATTCTAACTTAGGCACTTTTAAAATGAGTTAAAAAAAGTTTTCGATGTAAAAAATTTTAAAACAAAATTTTAACTTAGGCCTATCTCTCCCCCTTTGAAACAAGATTTTAACATATTCTAAAAGTTTTTTTAAGGAATTTCCAAAATATTTTTAAAAGAAACTTTCTAAAGCATTAGTTAATCTTAATTTTAATGCTTTATCAGAAAGTTAATTAAACATTTTTATTCCAATATTTTGGCTTCCATGTCGTGGCGAGGCACTAGGCCTTCTTGGTTATTAGAGCAACAATCATTTCCTTAGACAAAGCCTCATAAAGAAATTTTAATGTTTAATTTTCTCGCTGAAAGATTTTAAAAATTTTTATTTGAAAAAATTTAGTCTAGAAAAGATTTTAGAACCCAATAAAGATTCCTTCCTACTGGATTAATTAAGAACTTAGGGAGTACATAATTTTTAGAAACTTTTCCAAGTTGTCCTTGATGCTTTCTAATATACCAGTTTAATTTTCCATAAACTCTAAATTTTGATTTTGGAAATTTAATTAAGCATGCATGATTATTTTTTAATTTTTCAATTTCAATTCTCATTTTCTAATTTTAAAATATCATACATTTCTAGTGGGCATGCTATTGCTACTTGTAATTTCAATTCAACATATTCTTTTTCTAATTTTGCTAGATCTTTCGTAAGCACTTTGATAAATTGAAAAAACTGAGTAGGGGTTAGAGCACGTACCTTACTTACCTCACTTGGTAATGCTCTCCCTTCGTCACGGCTTTCTTCTTCTGATGATCCTCCCCCTTTATCTATGCTCATCTCTGAACTGGTTTCTTCAAAAAGGTGGTTGGCCATCAGTCCTACTCCCGAGAAGGCTTCGACTTCAAATTCCGAGGATGAAGATTTATCCCATGTAGCCTTCAAACTCTTGCGTTTAGAGGGCGTTGGTCTTCGAGACTTTTCCTTGTCCTTTTTCTTTAATTTGGGTCAGCCATCCTTGATGTGCCCTTCCTCATTGTAGTTGTAGCATCAGACCATCCTTTTGTTGCATTGATTCTTCCTTGACTGCGATCAAAATTTATTAGTTTTAAGAAATTTATTGAAACGTCTTACCAGTAGCGTCGCTTCGGTTTCGTCAATCGACGCTTCGGAGTCGGGATCGTCCTTTTCGTCTTGTACGGAAGTGTTGAGGTTCGACTTCTCTACTTGTTTAGGCTCTGCAAGTCGAGACTCGTGAAGTTCGAAAGTAGAAAATAAACTTTCTAAACTACTTACCTCAAAAGTCCTTAGAGTTGTAGTAAGCATCTACTAAGGACGCTCACTCTGGAGTTCTTGGGAAGGCGTTGAGGGCATACCGGATGGAATCTCGATTTGTTACCGATTCACCGAGATTTGTCAGTTGCGTTATCAGCTCCTTGATTCTCGCTTGGAGTTGCGCTATCTTCTTGCCGGTGTTCATCCGGAGATTTGTCAGCTGAGTCCAGAGGTTGTCACGCCTCGCTAGCTTCGCTTCTGAGGTGCCTTTATGGAGTTCTAGGAATTTATCCCAGAGGTCTTTGGCGGAGTCATAGCTTCCGATCTGACTTACCTCCTAGGGCGACAGAACACTAAGCAGGTGAAATTTCGCCTTTCCGTTGGCCACGAAATCGACCTGCTCCTTCTTAGTCCAGTTGTATTCTTCTTTGTCTTTTAGCGCTGCATATCCATATTTCATTATTAAAAGTATATCAAATTCAGTCTTAAAGAATACCTCCATTCAGCGTTTCCATGTAGCAAAGTCTCCGTCAAACTTCGGGGGATGAATGTTCGCTCGATCATCGTCTTGATCTTTGTGCTTCAGTTGCCGGTTAGTCCTTCTGAGGTAGTCAGGCTCTGATACCACATGTTGGTGCAGTGGGGTCGGCAAGAGGAGGGTGAATTGCCAGCAAAATAAAAGAGTATACCCTCCTCGAGACTTTCAACTCAAAACTAATAGCAACAATAAACTAAAGTAATAGAAAAAGAAGAGGAGGCAAAAATTTAACTTAGTTACAACTCAGGGGGTTGTTAATCCAAGGTAGTCGAACAACTCCACTAGAATTTCTCCTTTACTGTAGGCGAAGAAGCCTTTTTTGCACACTGAGAGCGCTCAGAAGTTACTAGGAACTTAATACATAGTTGAATGATTATTTCCTAGCTCCAGGGACCTTTATATAGCTCCTTGAAAGTCTATCTCTAGTGTTGAAGGCGCCTCCAAAAGGGTTCAAGGCGCCTCCAATGGTTTGACCGGATAAAACTCTATCCGATTGCAAACGACCACTTTGGCTAGGTCCGAGGTGCCTCAAACAACATTGGAGGTGCCTTGGACTGTCTGAGGCGCCTTCAAGGTGATGGAGGTGCCTTAAACTGGGCAGGCAGCATAGGCACCTTCAGCACTTCGTTGAAGGCGCCTTCAGCTAGCTTTTCAGCTCCTTTTGACTTCATTTTGGCTTCTGATGCTCCGATAGCTTGGGTGATTGTGGCCAACCGGAATAAGGCTCACCCAAACCTAATTCCCGGCCTTTTCCTTGAGCAGGCTTCCGTCCTAACTTCTCGTCCCTTGAACACCGAGCACGTTCTTCTCGTCCACCGGAGTACTCTTTTGTAGCTCTCTCGTCCTTCGGACGCACCGAGCCCGTCGGCTCCCTTCTCATGTCGTCCTTCTCACTAGCTGCGTCTTCCGCCCGACTTCCTGTGCTCCTAAGTTCCTTTACACTTAGACAAAGGGATCAAATAACAAAGCAGGACCTAACTAACTTAGTTGGTAACATCAAAATACCCACGGGGTCCAACATAATTCACTTGAGTCTAGTTTGAATTGGACTTAATCCAACAATTATAACCAATTGAGTCCATCTCAATAAGCCCAATTCGGGTTAGACTTAATCCAATGATTCATTATATGAATCCATTTTCAAGTCTACTTGTTCTTTGTGTGTGACCCAATAAGTTCTCGTAACGTTGGCAATATACCCAAATCAACATTTAGATACATAAGAAATGAGTGACATCTAGCAAGGCATCATTACTACCCAAGTGATGAGAAGGTCAACATCCGACCTAACATGTCCGTGACTATTATCTTGTATGACTTGGTCCCTCTATCCTTGATATCTTGATTGATCAATGAGGCATAGACCGTGTCATCCTCTTATTAACCTTCGTGTTTCTTGATCTCTAATAGACACATTCAATCAAATAGGCTCAATATCTCATATTGACTCATTTGAGCATGGACATTCTTTCTTTGTGTCCTACTAATCAAGGGGCCAACAAATATCGCTTCCATCATATGGAAGGGATAGATCCCATCTACATCACTCACATCCCTCCGTATAATTCATTGCATACCCAGTGATCGACTTTATTGTCCACCTTGTTACAGGTGACGTTTACCGATATCAAAGTACACAACTCCTTATGTAGGGAACCGTAGTGACTTCATGTCTAAGGATATTCATACCAATAGTCACATGAGAATGTTTATGACACTCATATAACGATCCATGAAACATTCTCATGGCGGGTCATTCAGTATATATTCTCTAATATATACCCATGTGTTAACCTGATATCTCATATCCATGACTTGTGAGATCAAGTCATCCGTTGACCTACATGCTAGTCTCAACGCATTAATATTGTCTTTGTATATTAATGCTCGACTAGGAATAGTTAAGAGTAGTGTTCTCTACAATATCTCACTATCAATTTAACCAATTGATATACTGTAGATAAGAATCTACTACCCAAAGACATTATTATACTTATCAATTGACACTGAACTAAATTTATAATAACCAACTTTACCTTTTATTAATAATGATATATGATGCAAAATGAGCCCTTTACAATCATCTCATAATTGATTCTAGGGCTAATACTAACAATCTCCCACTAGTACCAGTGCCAATCACTGAGATATCGAATACCCATGGACGTAGGGTGACCATCATGATTTTTTTGTGCCAAAGCCTTGGTCAAAGGATCTGCAAAGTTAGCATTGGTTGGTACTCTACATATCTTCACATCTTCTCTATCGATGATCTCTTGAATGAGATGGAATCACCGTAGTATGTGTTTCGATCTTTGATGAGAACGAGGTTGCTTAGCCTGTGCAATTACCCCATTGTTATCAGAATAGAGGTCTATTGGATCGCTATACTAGGAACAACATCAAGCTCTGTAATGAACTTCTTGATCCAAACAGCCTCCTTTGCTGCAGCTAAAGCAGCAATATACTCAGCCTCTATTGTAGAATCAGCAACTGTGTACTGCTTCAAACTCTTCCAGCTCACAGCACCACCATTTAAGCAAAACACATATCCTGACTGCGATCTATAATCATCCTTATCTATTTGGAAGCTAGCATCAGTGTAAACCTTTACAACAAGCTCTTCATCACCTCCAAAGATCAAGAAATAATGTTGAGTCTTTCTCAAGTACTTAAGAATATTCTTGACTGCTGTCCAGTGACCTTCACCTGGATCTGACTGGTATCTGCTCGTCATGCTTAACACATACGAGATATCTGGACGAGTACAAAGCATGACGTACATGATAGACCTTATAGCAGATGCATAAAAAATCTAATCCATGCAGTCCTTTTCTACCTTAGAAGAGGGACATTGAGTCTTCGAAAGACTCACACCATGTGACATAGGCAAGAATTGTTGGGACTTACGAACCGCAAAAACTGTTTTTTGCGTTGCGGAAACCCCGAAGTCCCATGCCACCGGATCCGTGCGAAGATTAAAAGAACAAAAATTTCATGTACATGTTTTCTAACCTAGATCTATACTAGATCTAGATGTTAAGGAGTTTATACCTTTGATACGAAGCCCTTCGCTTATCCTGCTCGTCCAAGGTTCGCCGGATCTCAAGGGTGTCAAGTGAACACCCCTCTATGTGTATCCACACGAACAAAAGGTGGAGAAAAAACCTTAGAGTGTGCTAGCATCCTTGAAGGTTTCGGCCAAGGTGGAGGAGAGGGAAAGAAGAAGATGAAATCAATGAGCACAAAAATTGTAACTCACACAATAACATTAAGTGGTCGGCCACTTCAAAGGAGGGGTTTTAAACCTCTATGGGATATCAAGAGTCACAACTCTTGATCTCCCCTATGATGTGGCACACACATAAGCAAGCCTTGATGATATGGAACATCATCATTGGCCCACTCTATGCCAACTCACAAATGAGATGGCATTAGTCAAGTCAAACTTGACCTTTCATCTTTCCTTCTCAAGTCAAGTCAAACTTGACTTCTTCTATCCCATGGTTGATCAAATCTAACCATTTAATTCAAACAAATTTAATTTAATGAATCTATATTCATTGAATTAAATTGATTCAATGAATCCAAGTCTAAATTGATTCATTGAACACATGAATCAAATTGAGTCCAACTCAATTAGTCTAGTTTGGATTACTCCTAATCCAATTTGGTTCATCACATGAACCTAATCCTCTAGGTGCATTAAATGAATCTAATCTCCATCTAATTACCCTTTGTGTGTGACCCTATAGGTTTTTGTAACATTGGCAATGCTCCTAAACCCATTTAGAAGCATAAATAATGAGCGGTATCTAGCAACACATCTTTACTACCCAAGTTACAAGAATGTTGAGATCCAACATCACCTTGTGACTACTAATTATGACTCTTCACAATATATGACAAGTGTCCTTCTATCCTAGACATATAGGTTGATCAATTTGAGGCATAGACGGTGTCATCCTCTGATCAATCTAAATCTTGAACTCCAAATAGACTCACTTTAATCAAATGAGCTCAATATCTCATATTGACTCATTTGGGCATGGCCATGCACTTAGTGGTCTCACTCTATCAAGAATAACGATGTCACTCCCGTTATATAGGAGGGATAGATCCCATCTACATCACTCACATCCCTTCGCATAATTTGTTACATACCTAGTAGATCCTGTCTGAGAAGTTGGACAAGACGGAGATCCAGCAGAAAGAAACCCACCACTGATGAAGAATAATGCCTAGAGAATGCCGATCCGAGAAACCCAAAGCGGATCCAAGAAGATGAAGCCCCCCGAATATCATCTTGAGGCAAAATACCAATGGCGATGAGGAGATCCAATCGAAGAACACCGGCTTCGGAACTCCCAAAGCTTCCTGCGCACTAGAGACCAACCAACACTACCGTCAGTGACCTAAGACCGGGGTGGGAATCCCTGGCTAGGCCCTCCGACGCTCAAGTCAGTGATCTCTCTCGGTATGGAAGAAGGAGGAAAAAGATGAACAATAGTTGAGAAATTAGGGTTATGAATGTGCGCAATGATGTGAACTTACCTGACCAACGAAGAGGATTCCCCTTTTTATACCACTTCATATAACCTACGTAGTCATGAAGTGGACCCCGGTTTGTTAGAGTTTGTTATGAGATGACGTAAGTTGTGTACTTATGGTGAATGACTTTTTAATGAATCTTCTTCGTACCCCAGTTGTACCTTCTTTGTCGTCTAGCACCTGCAAAACGATCTGAAAACACATTTCCCGCCAAAAAATATATAACACTGGTTATGCAATCATATATTGCAAACATATTTAGGAACTACTTTATTTGTAATATCACTTCTCTTTTATCCTACCAGTTTGCTTTCAAAGTGTTCCTATCTTTCCTATTCACCTCTCCTGTTTTTGCTACACTAGAGATAGCTTAATGTACTAATGTTCCTTGTCCCAGTCGGAACTAGGTCTGGTTAGGTTTGACCAATTATTATTACCTCTTGTGAGGTTCCTGAGAAAGTGTTTGTCTGAGCTCCTTTATTTATTATTTTAACTAACATTGGGCTATATTTTATCAAATCTCTTTTCAAAATATTAGTCAACCTGGCTGATATTAACCTTCCTTCTTGGGGGCATGTCTCGGTTGATACTAGTCTACTCGCTTTGGAAGTATATCCCGGCTGATACTAGTCTACTCGCTTGGAAGTATATCCCGGCCGATATTGGACTACCCCCTTTGAGATATATGCCAATTGATATCGGCCTTCCTCGTTGGAGGCATATTTCGGTCGATACAAACCTATCTCCTTTCAAGGTATATCCCGGCCAATATTAGCCTACCTTCTTTGTGGTATACGACAATTGATATGGGTCTTCCTCCTTGGAGGCATATTTCGGTCGATACAAACCTATATCCTTTCAAGGTATATCCCGACCGATATTAGCCTACCTTCTTTGTGGTATACGCCAATTGATATGGGTCTTTCTCCTTGGAGGCATATTTCAGTCGATACAAACCTATCTCCTTTCAAGGTATATCCCGGCCGACATTAGCCTACCCTCTTTGTGGTATACGCCAATTGATATGGGTCTTCCTCCTTGGAGGCATATTTCGGCCGATACAAACCTATCTCCTTTCAAGCTATGTCCCGGCCGATATTAGCCTACCCTCTTTGTGGTACACGCCAATTGATATGGGTCTTCCTCCTTGGAGGCATATTTCGGCCGATACAAATCTATCTCCTTTCAAGGTATATCCCGGCCGATATTAGCCTACCTTCTTCGTTTGGTTATATCCTTTCCCCTTCTTGCCGGGGACCCATGAAACCTAACCCATATCACTAGCCTTCCCTTCAAGTATAGTCGAAGGAGGTGTAGACGACTGACTAGACACAAGTCTGATTTTATCTTTTCTTACCCGTGATTCTACCCCAGATATTGAAATGACCTCACAGATTTTGTGTACATCTATCTGATGAGGCTAAGTATAGTGATCCCGTGAACCTCAGTTCAATGATTCCTTGGGTCCTTTGATCCTTTAAATAGGGTTACAACCTTCTCTCCGTTCACCACCTATCTTAGTTCTTTTCCTTCCTTGTTACCTTTTACTGCTCTTTTCTGGCTAAGAGTATGACTTCGGCTCCCCCTCTTTGGGGGCGACTCTTGTTGGACAAGATGAGATCTATGTATGAGTTTATTCAAGTTTTTGCTTTGGCTAACTCTAGGGTTCGAGGAACTGTCTTAAGAGATGAAGTTTTTCAAAGTTTAGAATTTTCATCCAAAGGTGCCAATGCTCTGAAGGCTCAAGAAACTTCAGAGATATTTTCACTACTCATGGAGGGCCAACTGAATAGCCCATGGATGTTGCGAGAAGGGCACAACACATATTGCTGACGGGCTAAGCTGGGTGGCTCTAATTGCAGAACTCCAGGGCTTGAGGAGGGAAGGGGCTTTTTCACTTACTTTTCCATCATGGTCTGAATAGATCCATCCCCTTCCCCTTGCCCTTGAATCTTTCTGCTTCATTGTTTTCTTCGTCCGGGGCAAAATATTGCCACTTATGTGCCTTGACAAGCCTGGGCGAGGTAAAATGTTTCCGTCTCTGCTCCATGGTATGTTTAACTCCAGTGGGACTGAAATTTTCTAAGCGTTTCAAGAGCTTATGTTTGTAATCTTTGTTATCTGTTTGAGGTCTACTGTTCTGAGGGGAAATGTAATGTTATGTATTTGACCAGATTCTAAATGTAAAAACAACCTTTTGTATTGAATTAAGTGATTCTATTAAATCCTTCTGATTTATAAGAATAAATGTGATATTGTGCCCATTACCCCTTCGTATATCTTATGTGTCATTTATCATGGCCGAGGCTATCTTAACCGTTGGAATACTTCTATATTATAGCTAATGTTATATCAACCAATATTAGCTTATCTATCATAAACAAAACTGTCTTAGTCGATGTTATATTTATCTATTGTAACTAACATTATACCGACCAGTATTATCTCGTTGATCATAAACAATGTTATTTAAACTGATATTATACTTGTCTAGCATAACCAAAGTTATGCCGGCCAGTATAAAATTATTCGGATCAATGCTAGTCTGCATTTTATAAGGATATTAATTTAAAATCTGTTATTCGCCTAAATCTCTATCCTTAAATGTTTTTGTCCTTAGCCTGGGCTTAGTCAAAATTAAGTCCTTTTCACTTTATTATGTCTAGTTAATTACGTCTCCTTTCGAAACTTCCTAGCTGGTGATTGGCTCTTCTTCGGGTAAGAGAATGTTAGAAGTGTACCACGAGGTGTTACCAACCCCAGCGTGATCCGATCTGTCGCATCCAGTATAAATGTTTATTTATGATGATATGACACATACTTTCTCTTGTCACCACGTCATGTAAGCCTTTGCCTTTTTCCTGTGATCCTCAGCGTCTGCTGAGATAAAAGTGTTTTGATCTGACGACGGTTGTGTGTTTTTCAAACCCTAAACCCTTCGTCTTCTTTTCAACTTTGTCCCTTCTTTTCTTTTCCTTAGCATTCTTTTCTCGCTGCAGTCCTCGACCAAACCCCGTGCTCACCGTTTCTCGACGATCTTCTTTCTTGTTTTCAGTAAGTAATATGTTGTTTTGCTAGCCTATACTCTTGTCCATGGTTGAGGAAGCAATTGGTCCTTGGTATGTCCACATGTCTTCTTCCTTTGATAAAAATGCTAGGCTAACCATCCGTCGTCAGTATGAAATTCCCCGGGAGTATGACATCATAATCCCAAAATCGGATGATCGATCTCATCGTCCCCCTGCTAATTGCGTAACCTTTTTCAAGGATCAGTTAATAGGAGGTTTAAGGTTTCCCATTCCTCCTTTCTTGATTGAAATAAGCCAGTATTTTGATATTCCTTTGCAACAATTTGCCCCCAACGCATTTCGTTATCTATGTGGTACTTACATGTTGTTTCGTTTGTGAGATATTCCTCCTACTCCTCAAAATTTCTTCATGTTCTCTTATCCCAAATGTTCGGAACCTGGTGTTTTCTTGTTTCATTCACGGACTAAAATGGTTCTTTTTGAGGATATGCCCTCGTCTCTCAAAGCTTGGAAATCCCGTTTTTTCTTCCTAAAGTTTCCAGGACCCATTCCTTGGTCTTATGCCTGGAAATCCTTCTTGCCCCCCTTGCCCGACGTCAGGGAGTTTCATCTTCATCCTTCTTTTCCTATTTATTATGACAAATTGTTAAGTTGTCAACTTTCTATTCCCAAGTGGCTGAGAGCCGATCTTCTATACCTGTTTGGCTTAAGCCCCGTCAAACCTGATACTCAAGTTCCTTTAGGTAACACCTTGTTTCTTTCTTCTTGCTTTTAACTAACTAAACTATTTTTCTTTTCTATGTAGTGGAGAGCTTTTATGACGCTTTGATTGATGAAGAACTACGTCTGGAAGAGGACGCAATTCGTGCCAAAGAAGCCGAACTTCTAGCCTCTATTATTCCTCCCCCCTCAATCGAAGAGCCGGCTCCTTTAGCTGAGGTACCCAGCTCTTTGGGGGTTCTTGAAGCTCTTGAGGCTCCTGAAGGTCTGTCTGCAGAGATCCTTGCTATTTCTTTACCCGTTGTTACTTCACCAATCGCTGCTGCTGCTTCCTCATCTGCTCCTCTTCCCATCATTGAACTCACGTCTTCTGGTAGCCCCAATAAATCAATAGCTGAACTTGCTACTAGCAAACGCCCGGGGCGCAAACTTACCAGAATTCCTCCGTCCAAAAGGAGGCTTGTCCTTCTGGCTAATGAACAGGTTTCAGAAGGTTTTGTTCTTGCTGACCCTCCTTCTGATGAACCTATGTTGGCCGAACTCTACCCTTCTCTTAGTTTTCCTGCCTCACCCTTCTCTAATGCCAGTGCTTCTGGCGATGTCGCTTTCACTTTTCCCCTATCTATTCCAACTTCTGGATCTTTACCCTCCTCACCTTCTTCTTATTTAGTCTTTGCTCCTCCCGGTATACCTACTTCCTCCTTCTCTGCTGGTTCTTCTACTGTTCCTGTCCTCCCCATATTGCTAGGAGGTTCCTTCACCGGCGATTGGGATGAAGTTTGTCCCATTTTTGAAGAACTCAATACTTCTGAAGTAATTGATCGTTTCTCCCATAAGGAGAATCAAGTATGTTTACTAACGTCTACTCTCTATTTCATAGCGGTTATCTCCTAACCTTTTATTATATTTCTAGCGATGGATAGAAAACATGGGCTTATCTCGACTGATGCACAATTTATACAACGAGAACAAGAAACTAAGGTCCGAGAATGATAAGCTGAGACAACATGTTACTGAGTTATCTTCTGCCGCGTTTTCCGCTGCTACCAAGAAGCAACTTGAAGCTCAGATTGAAAGTCTTCAAGCACAATTCAAATCGGCTACGGAACTCAACCAAGAATTAACTTCCAAAATTGGCGAACTAAAGGCTGATTATGAAGCAGAATTGGCTGAAAAACTCAAAGCCCTGCAGCTGAAGGAAGATGAAATAAATTCCTTGAACACCTCCCTTAATTCAGTTAAAACCGAGGTTTCTGTCAAAGAGAATTAACTGAAGACTTCCCAAACGGCTTTGGTGGTCTACAAGGCGAACGAAGATACTCGTTACAAGGAACGGGTCACTGCCTTGATTGAATCTCCTGAATTCAATAGGTCGATCGTGAAGTCCATCTTATCAGCCTTTACTGTGGGAGCTCAAGGGGCGATTCAACAATTATGAGAGGAGAGCTACTTATCTCGTAACCCTCCTCCTAATTTCCTAAATCGTCGCAAACTCATTGAGAACAAGCCCCCTGATTTATACCCTCAGCTGACCTTAGTATGACTTAAATTCAAATTCTTGTAAAAGGAGGACCCAAACTCTGTGATGACAATCTGACAAACTTATGTGAAGTTGATTATTCCTTTTTCATTATTAATTTTACTCTTCCTTATGACGATCATCTGTTAAATGTTGCTTGACTGGTCATCATAAAACCCCACCCAACAGATTATTATGTTTGGATTGTTTTATCATGACCAGGCGGTATATATTAATGCTGACAAATATCATCCGATACTTTATAGATTAGTTATGTCTTGCCCGATCTAGCACAGTTCTATCACGATATCCCCAATATCGGTCGATTTATTTTACTTGATTGATTTACACCTATATCTTCAAATGTTATTTTATGTATTAATCAAGTCTCATATGGTTTTATCATAGTGTATATTATTTAACATATTGTGATAAGCTTTTGGTCGACATATTTGGGTGGTCTTTGTCTCGGCTGATCTATTTGAACCGCCCGATTCATATCTATGGACCTCATCCGGTAGCCTCTAACCAAGTCCTGTCTGCTAACTAATATCTTCCGCTCAACTTTTGCCTTATTTTATTACACCAATAACCTGAACTTATAATTACTGGACTAATTTTTCTTTATATCCGTCAAGCTTTCTTAAGAATTGTTTCTAGGGAAACTTTACGCATTTTTCGAGGAAGATTACTTAACTTTACCTCTTTCTCTTGATTTTATCCTTTAATATTATCTATCACTCATTTATGACGATTGGAATTCTAAGTACCTTTTCTTTTCTTCTTTTCTTCTGCTATTTCTATTTGGGGGTTTTAGCACAGGGCCGAAAGAAAAACAAAGGTTTTACAAAGTTTTCTTCCGCTTTCCCCCATCTCTCTTCATCTTCCTTGATTCCTCTTCCTTTTATTGTCTCTCTATGGCAACTTCCCCTCCTGCATGGTTTCTCTCGTGCGCTTCCGACCTTATAGATACAGAAGAAGTGGATTTAAAGGTGACCTATGGTTTTCCTTCTTAGATAGCTCGTCCCGCTCCTCAAGATAGTCCACATCTTCCTCCTTTAGGGTGTATATCTATCTTTCGAGATCAAGTCCTACAAGGTTTTCGATTTCCTCTCCACTCTTTTTTCTGTAATGTTAGTCTCTATTTTAATATTCCCCTCAATCAGTTTGTTCCTCAATCCTTTTCTATCCTTATGAGTTTTGTCGGGTATCTAAACTGTTAGATTTTCCCTTGTCTCCTCGTCTTTTTCATCACTTCTTTGTTCCTCGTCGAGTAGATGTTGGTGTTTTCAAATTCCAATCTCGTCCCAAGGATATTTTGTTCAACCGAATTCCTCCTCAGGGGGAATGGTATCACAAATTTTTCTACATGCGTCTCCCTTCTGCCCCTCCATTTCCCATTCAACGGATATATGACCTACCTCCGCTTCCTAGCACCCATAATCTTCTTCATGATCCCTCTGTTGCTTTTGCCTTACCTAAACTAAGAGGAGCAAAATTCAGCTTGCCGCATCTAATTGTGGAGGGTTTGATGTTTCCTTTCAGGATAGGCAATATTGACACTCCTTTGGATGACTCTTTTGGTATGTATAAACACTTCACTTCGCATTTACTGATTAGTATATTTTTTTTATAATGGTGTTTAATTCCTGCGTTCCAGCTGATGCCCTTCTTCCAGCTTTTATGTACAAGAATCCTGCTATGATTAAGTCCTTTGTTAACAATCTTGGAGAAGAATGGTTACGAGCTCGTCGGGCTAATCCTGATTCCTACACCTTGGGCTTGCTATCCGAAGAAGAACAACGAGCAGAGGCTGTCGCGGCCATGGAAGAGGAAGAAGAAGAGCCTTTCATTGCCTTAGTCAAAAAGCCAAAGCTTACTGAGGATGCCCCCTTTAGCGATTTCTTTGGTACTTTTGTGCAAGCTCCTCTTGTCCCGGCACCCATTTCTCTTGAGAGAGGTAAGGCACCAATAACTCCTACCCACATTATCTCTAATCCTTCTCTTAGGATGATGAGACCTGGTCTACTCATCCCCTCTTCTTGTGCTATTATTTCAGCTCCTTCTACTTCTGCTTCTGCTTCTGAGATGGCCATTATCCCTTCTATATCTTCTGCACCTCTTGCATTAGCCTTGCCTCCTTTGGCTTCTAGGCCCCGGGCAAAACGAACACCTTGCCGGAGATCTTCTCCAAGTGCCAGTCCTTCAGCTATTAGTGTTTCCATAACTGAATCAGCCTCTCCTGCATTGCCACCCTCTATTCCATCTAGTTCTTCCTCTGCTTCTCTTGTTTCTACTATTTCTTTTCCTTCCATTGCATCTTCTTCTTCACTACCTCCTTCTTCCTCCATTCCCCGACCTTTATTTAAACAGGTTGTGGGTCTACCCTCTCAATTGGGATAATCCTCTGACCCACTTAGCTATGGTTCTTTACAACTACAAGGCTTATTGGCTGAATCTTGGCTACAGGGCCAAGAACAACTAAGAGGCCTTAGTCTTCCCCATAGAGCCGACCGCCATAGTCGTCAGGCAGTAGCTGTAAGTATTTCTGGTTATTTGTTGTCAACTTTGTATCCTTATCTTTAACTATATCATCTTTTTGTTTAGTTCCTCGCCTCAAGTCTGCATATCGACTAGCTACTTGTGTCTAAGGACCAGGAGAACAATAAATTAAAAGCTCAACTAGAGACATTGAAGGCTACTTTACCTTCTCCTAATAATGACTTGGCTCAGCTGCAAGAGAAAGTGATTTTGCAAGATCAACAATTAGGGGAATTGAGATAGGAATTAGAGGAATCCCAACAATTACTGAAAGACAAAGAGCTTGCAAGGAGAACTCTGGAATTACAAGTGGATCGACTACATTCTGGTCTCCGACTGGAGATTGCTTTAAAGGAAAAAACTCTCTTAGATGCTTCTCATAAAAGTCTTATTTTAGAGAAAGTAGAGAAGCTTCATAATGTCTGTCTTTCTGACCAAGCTCAAGACCTAGCCTCTCATGATTTCACTATCCTACAAGAACAAGAGCAAAGGAAAGCTCAAGATGTTGAGTTGTCACTGCTCCAGAAGGAATTGGAGCAGCTTAAATCAGAGAAGGATGCTTTAAAAGATTAAAACACAAAACTGCAAGCTGATTTTCAAAGCTATAAGGAGCAAGAGAAGAGTCGATGGGAAAAGTAGCGTCTGGCTTATTTAAAGTCTTCGGCGTTTGCCCAAGAATTTGTCCGTAGAATAGTGGGTGCTTTAAATCATTCTGTGTCGAGAGTTCTTCGACAATTAAGAGAGGGTGGTTATCTTCCCAAGGAACCTCCCCCTTCTTTCATAAGTCGTCGCCGCCTTAACGAAGAGCTACCCACAGATTTAAAAGGTCCTTTTAATTAATCATGTCTATGTATCTAAAAAGATCGTCCATAAAAGACTTGTAACGGAAAAAACTGGTAATGAAAAGAAGTGTAACCAAAACTTGGTAATTAAATGATTGCGATGTATAGGAAATTTTTGATACTTACCTGTTTCTCTATTGTGCTGGTTTGGGAATGCATCTTTTCAAATGCTTCCGAGTACTAAGTATAAGTTTTATTCGAGAATTCCTTGCTCATCTCTTGAAGTTAAACCTCGTCTTGATGAATCCTTCTACAGATAACATTTAGTGTTCTTCATATTTCAAAAGAATGAATAATCCCGAGTGATTTTAGATAAGGAACTGTATAAAATTCCTGAGTTCCGAGCTGAGTATAATACACCGGCCAATTTTTAAATACAGATTTCCATATGAATGGGCCTCCGGATAGAAAATGTTCCGTATGCATAGAATTCCCCTTGAACCCTGGCTTCTGATCCAGTGTAAAATGTCAACCGATTTTGTAAATAAATCCATATAACATTGTATTTACCATGCCAATATAATCCCAGTTGATTAGGCTTTGAAGTCTTCAGTTCCTCCCATGGAGACCCATCCGAGTTACTTTATGAGATTTCCCGATCTACTATTGTTCTGTGATTGTTTAAAGTCTCCGGTTCCTCCCATGAAGACTCGTCCGAGTTACTTCATGAGATTTCCCGATAGACAATGTGTTTGAGATGGTTTAAAGTCTCCGGTTCCTCCCATGAAGACCCGTCCAAGTTACTTCATGAGATTTCCCAATCGACTATGTTTTGAGATGGTTTTAAAGTCTCCGGTTCCTCCCATGAAGACCCGTCCGAGTTACTTCATGAGATTTCCCGATCGACTACGTTCTGTGATGGTTTAAATTCTCTGGGTCCTCTCATGAAGACTCGTCCGAGTTACTTCATGAGATTTCTCGATCGACTATGTTCTATGATGGTTTAAAGTCTCCAGTCCGAGTTACTTCATGAGATTTCCCGATCGACTATTGTTTTGTGATGGTTTAAAGTCTCCAATTCCTCCCATGAAGACCCGTCCGAGTTACTTCATGAGATTTCCCGATCGACTATGTTCTATGATGGTTTAAAGTCTCCAGTTCCTCCCATGAAGACCCGTCCGAGTTACTTCATGAGATTTCCCGATCGACTATGTTCTATGATGGTTTAAAGTTTCCAGTTCCTCCCATGAAGACCCGTTCAAGTTACTTCATGAGATTTCCCGATCGACTATTGTTCTGTGATGGTTTAAAGTCTTGAGTTCCTCCCATGAAGACCCGTCCGAGTTACTTCATGAGATTTCCCGATCGACTATGTTCTATGATGGTTTAAAGTCTCCAGTTCCTCCTATGAAGACCGTCCGAATTACTTCATGAGATTTCCCGATCGACTATGTTCTGCGATGGTTTAATGTCTCCGGTTCCTCTCATGAAGGCCCGTCCGAGTTACTTCATGAGATTTTCCGATCGACTATTGTTCTGTGATGGTTTAAAGTCTCCGGTTCCTCCCATGAAGACCCGTCCAAGTTACTTCGTGAGATTTCCCAATCGACTATTGTTCTGTGATGGTTTAAAGTATCCAGTTCCTCCCATGAACACCCGTCCGAGTTACTTCATGAGATTTCCCGATCGACTATGTTCTATGATGGTTTAAAGTCTCCAGTTCCTCCCATGAAGACCCGTCCGAGTTACTTCATGAGATTTCCCGATCGACTATGTTCTGCGATGGTTTAAAGTCTTCGGTTCCTCTCATGAAGGCCCGTCCGAGTTACTTCATGAGATTTCCCGATCGACTATTGTTCTGTGATAGTTTAAAGTCTCTGGGGCCTCCCATGAAGACCCGTCCGTGTTACTTCGTGAGATTTCCCGATCGACTATTGTTTTGTGATGGTTTAAAGTCTCCGGTTCCTCCCATGAACACCCGTCCGAGTTACTTCATATTTCTCGACCGACTATGTTCTATGATGGTTTAAAGTCTCCAGTTCCTCCCACGAAGACCCGTCCGAGTTAATTCATGAGATTTCCCGATCGACTATGTTCTGTGATGGTTTAAAGTCTCCGGTTCCTCTCATGAAGGCTCGTCCGAGTTACTTCATGAGATTTCCCGATCGACTATTGTTCTGTGATGGTTTAAAGTCTCCGGTTCCTCCCATGAAGACCCATCTGAGTTACTTCGTGAGATTTCCCGATCGACTATTGTTCTGTGATGGTTTAAAGTCTCCGGTTCCACCCATGAAGACCCGTCCGAGTTACTTCGTGAGATTTCTCGATCGACAATGTTCTATGATGGTTTAAAGTCTCCAGTTCCTCCCATGAAGACCCGTCCGAGAGTACTATTGGTTAATACAATAATTTAATGTGCTAAGAAATATGGGTGCAGTCTCCGAGCAGTTAATTAGTGCATAAGCTAATTTCTCTAGTGTAGTATATCTACACTCAGCTCCTTTTAATAAATGGCTAGAAAAATATACATGTTGTTGTTCTTTTCCCTCTTGTCTTACTAACACAGAGCCTACGGCGTTTTCATTAGCCAACAAATAAACCCAAAGAGTTTCTCCTACTATAGTCTTAGCTAACACAGGGAGAGTAGACAAATAATCTTTTAACTCTTGGAAAGCCTTATCACAATCCTCATTCCACTGAAATTTATTGGCCTTTCTAAGTATTTTAAAGAAATGGAAGCTACGATCGACCGACCTGGAAATGAACCTAGATAAGGCTGTAATCCGGTCGATCAGTCTTTGAGCTTCTCTCATGTTGCGCGGCGGCTCCATGTTCTGAAGTGCCTTGACCTTGCTCGGGTTGGCTTCTATTCCTCGCTCAGACACCATATATCCTAGGACTTTTCCCCCTTTCGCTCCAAATAAACATTTGTTCGGATTTAACTTGAGCTCATATTGTCTTAATGTCTTGCAGGTCTCCTCTACATCCCTGCATAGATCAACAGCTTGAAGAGATTTAATTAAGATATCATCTACATATACTTCCATATTTCTTCCTATCTGCTTCTAGAAAACCTTATTCATAAGCCTTTGATAAGTTGCTTCTGCATGTTTTAATTCGAAGGGCATAACATTATAACAATAAGTACCTTCAGATGTTATGAAACTAACCTTTTCTTGATCTTCTTTAGCTAAGGGAACCTGATGATAGCCCTGATAAGCGTCTAGCATAGAAATGTACTCGCATCCAGCAGTGGAGTCTACCAGTTGTGTAACACCCATGGAATACTTCGCAGGATTTTAGATATATTTTTATCATAATAAAAATAAATAGGCCTTATGTGTACATTTGCAAAAATGATAAAACAAAATAGAACCAAAAAGAGATGACCAAGGCTTGAACCTTGGATCTTTTATTAGATATATGTAAGTGTAAACCAATAGACCAAGAGAAGTTATTATTAAAGAGAGAAGTAACAATATAGTTATGAGTAAGAGAAGAGTTTTTCATTGAGAAAGAGACGTTAGAGTTGCCTTCTCCCTCTCAAAAGAAAAGAGGATTCTTGCTTCCTCTTTTCATTAAGGAGAAATAAAAGAAAGGAGAAGGAAAAGTGCATTTTCCCTTCCTTCTCTCATGAAGAATAAAAGGGAAATTAAAGAGGAAAACTCATTTTCTCCTCTTCCTCCTCCCTCCTTCTCCTCACCGTGACCAAGACCTCTCCTCACCTCTCCTTGCCGAAATCCAAAAAAAAAACAAAGGAGGACCCCTCTCTAGGAAGGCTCCACAAGCAAGATATTTCCCTTAAGTAAATCAAACAAGGATGTAAATATTCCCTCACCTGTGGTACAAGTCGCTTACGGTATTTCGAAAGATTTGAACTCTTGAAATTTAGAATAAAAAGAGAAGAAACCATGCTCATGAATCTTAGTAGGTTATGATATGAATTTAGTTAGAAAAAAAAAATTATGTGTATGATATTTTAAGCTTGATCTTCTTATGAATATGGTTATTGACCTTCTCTTTTCTTTATAAGGTTCGGCCATGATGAAATTGTAGGGTTCATGAAGCTTAAAACTTAATTTAACATGCTCATGGACTTATTTATGATGTGTTATGAAATTAACTAGAGATTCATGTTTATATGTTGTTTAGAAGTTATTTTCTTGCTTGAGGAAGTTTCAGCCATGATGAAATTGTAGGGTTCATGAAGCTTAAAACTTAATTTAACATGCTCATGGAGTTATTTATGATGTGTTATGAAATTAACTAGAGATTCATGTTTATAGGTTGTCTAGAAGTTATTTTCTTGCTTGAGGAAGTTTCGGCCATGATGAATTTGTAGGGTTCATGAAGCTTAAAACTTAATTTAACATGCTCATGGATTTATTTATGATGTGTTATGAAATTAGCTAGAGATTCATGTTTATATGTTGTTTAAAAGTTTAACTCTTGCTTGAGAAAGTTTTGCCCATAATGGAAATTTTAGGGTTCATGAAGCTCAAAACCTAAGCTAGTATGCTCATAGATCTCCATATGATATGTTATGAAATTAGTTAGAGATTTATGTTTACATGTTGCTTATAAGCTTACTCCTTAGCTTATGAAGTTTCGGCCATGATAGAGTTTTAGGGTTTCATAAAGCTCCAAACCTAATTTAGCATGTTCATAGGCTTCCTTGTGATATGTTATCAAATTGGCTAGGTATTCATGTTCAAAGATTGCTTAGAAGTCTACTTCTTGTTGTATGATGTTTCGGCCATGATAAATTTTTAGGGTTCAAGAAGCTCAAAAACCTAAGTTAGTATGCTCATAGACTTTTTATGATATGTTATAAAATGTGCTAGAAACTCATGCTTATATGTTGCTTAGAAGTTCATTTCCTACTTGATGAAGTTTCGGCCATGATGAATTCTTAGGGTTCATGAAGGTCCAACCCCAATTTAGTATGCTCATAGACTTCTTTATGATATATGATGGAATTGGCTAGGTGTTCATGTTACATGTTGCTTAGAAGTGTATATTCTTGACTTATGAAGTTTCAGCCATGATAAGGTTTTAGGGTTTCATAAAGCTCAAAACCTAACCTAACCTAGCATGCTCATAGGACTTCTTTATGATATGTTGTCAAATTGGCTAAGTATTTATGTTCATATGTTGCTTAGAAGTTTACTTCTTGTTATATGATGTTTCGGCTATAATGAGGTTTTAGGGTTCATGAGACTCAAAACCTAATTTAGTATGTTCATAGACTTCTTATGATATGTTATGAAATTTGCTAAGTATTCATGTTGTATGTTGCTTAGAAGTTATCTTTTGTTATGAACTCTCGGCCATAACTATAACCTAGGATTCAAGAAAGTTTAAACTTAAACTTAGCAAGCCATGAATTTTCCTTATGATATGACATGAAAGTAGTTTGTTGTTTTATGCTCATGTAGAACTTAAGTCCATACTCTTAGAGGTTCAGCCACAACTAAGATTGAAAGGGCTAAGAAGCTTAGAACCTACTACCTATGCTCATGACATTCTTATTAGCTTATGACATGAATTTAATTTAATGTTCACATGCTTATATGTAGTTGTAACCTAAAACTTAGCATGGAGACTCTCAGCCACCATATAAAACTAGGGTTAGAGACCCAATCATGACTTTGCTAGGTGTCTCACATACTAGAATATGAACTAGGAGATACTAGTAAATGTTTTCCATGTATGATTATGGTTGCCTACGATAATTTATGTACTTAATTAAGGATGCTCATGAATTATGCATGATGATGACCCTTATGATATGTTTTATGTTAAGTATGCATGCTTTATGACAAGACCAGTAACATGTTTGATTATGTATGTTATGAATTATGCATGATATGATTCTTATGATGACTATGTACTCAAGCATGTATGATTTCAAATATGTTGCATGCTCATTATGTAAGCTTATGAACCAAGCATGATAATGGTTTTATATGATGGCCATGTGCCAAGAATGTATGCCTTATGATATGATAAGAAAACGGCAAAGAGTTGCTTCCCTTAAGTTGGGATTAAGAGCACTCTTCATGTTAAGACAAGAGCATGACATCTATGATGATATGATATAACAGTTATGATGATATGATATGAATGACATGTACTTTACTTTGTATGGCTTGTACAAATGTTGTTCCGTCTATTTAAACGATATGTTCTACTGTAGTACACCTCTGATGAACGAACTCTACATTCTAGACCTTGAAAGCCCTATCTATAACATAAATACCAAAAGGTTCAAGTCAAATGACATGAACCAAACCTATCTCTGGCACTGTCGCTTAGGTATATAAATGACAAGCGCTTATCCCTGCTCCATAAGGATGGTTTGCTGGACTCATTTGATTTTGAATCTTATGAGACGTGCGAGTTATATCTACTAGGCAAGATAACCAAGACTCCCTTTAGTGGGCACAGTGAGAGAGCGATTGACTTATTAGGTCTTATACATAGTGATGTATGTGGCCCTTTCAATGTCGCTGCTAGAGGCGGATATAGGTACTTCATCACATTTACTGATGACTTCAGTAGATATGGTTATGTGTACTTGATGACACATAAGTCAGAATCCTTTGAAAAGTTCAAAGAATTCAAAAATGAAGTACAAAACCAGCTTGGCAAGAGTATTAAGATACTTCGATCAGATCGAGGTGGAGAATACCTTAGCCATGAGTTTCGTGACTACCTAGCTGAATGTGGGATTCTATCCCAACTCACTCCTCTTGGAACACCACAGTGGAATGGTGTATCCGAAAGGAGGAATCGTACCCTATTAGATATGGTACGATCTATGATGAGTCACACAGATCTTCCGACATTCCTTTGGGGCTATGCTCTAGACACGACAGCTTTTATACTCAACCGAGTTCCATCCAAGGTCGTGATAAAGACACCATATAGGATATGGACTGGGAGAGATGCCCAGGTGTCTTTTATGCGGATTTGGGGTTATGAGGCTTGCGTTAGATGTCAAGTCTCAAACAAATTAGGACCCAAATCCGACAAGTGCTATTTCATTAGATATCCCAAGGAAACTAAGGGATATTACTTCTACATTCCCAGTCAGCACAAGGTAGTTGTGGCAAAGACTGGAGTCTTTCTAGAAAGGGACTTTATTTCTAGAAAGACTAGTGGGAGTACGTTCGATCTTGAAGAAGTTCAAGATGCGGACCATAACACTGAAGCCTCGATGGAAGTTGAACTGGAACCACAGTGTTTGTGGATGATGTTGTTCCATAAGGAGTTGAGGAACAACAACCAGTTCAAGTAGACATACCTCTTCGCAGGTCTGATAGGGTACGTCGTCAGCCTTAGAGATATTCATTTCTCTTGTCTGACCATGATGACATTGTGCTCATAGAGGATGAGCCTACCACCTATCAGGAAGCTGTGATGAGACCAGATTCCGAGAAATGGCTAGAGGCCATGAGATCCGAGATGGAATCCTTGTACACCAACCAAGAATGGACTTTGGTTGATCCACCTGAAGGGGTAAAACCCATTGGGTGTAAGTGGGTCTTTAAGAGAAAGACTGACATGGATGGACTTATCTATAAGGGTCGCTTGGTAGCTAAAGGTTTCAAGCAGATTCATGGTATTGACTATGATGAAACCTTTTCTCCAGTAACGATGTTTAAGTCCATTCAGATCATGCTTGCTATTGCAGCTTACCATGACTATGAGATATGGCAGATGGATGTCAAAACCGCGTTTCTGAATGAAAACCTGCTCGAGGATGTGTACATGACACAACCTGAGGGTTTTGAAGATCCACAGCATACTAGCAGAGTATACAAGCTGCATAGGTCTATTTATGTACTAAAGCAAGCTTCTCGGAGCTGGAATCTTCTATTCAATGATGCAATCAAACAGTTTGGTTTCATCAAGAACGAAGATGAGCCTTGTGTCTACAAGAAGGTTGTAGGGCATATAGTTGTCTTCCTCATATTGTATGTGGATGACATACTACTCATTGGGAAGGACATCCCTTTGCTTCAATCTGTCAAGACCTGGCTAGGGAGTTGCTTCCCAATGAAGGACTTAGGTGAAGCATCCCGCATTCTAGGAATACAGATTGATAGCCGACATCAGAGGGGCCCAAAAGGAAAGGATGAAAAGGGTCAAGGTCATATAGCGGTCAAAAGTTAAGATGATGCGGCAGTCAATAGTCAAGGTGGCTTGGCAGTCAATAGTCAAGCTGACGGGGCAGTCAGAGTCAAGCATATGGGATAGTCAGAGGCCAGGCAGACTTGTCGATCAAAGGGGCAAAGCAGTAGAAAGACGAGGGGGGGACACAGGCGAAATACAAATCACAGGTCGGGATCGGCGGAGCTGTTTAGAGACAGCTCGATCTACAGGCCTGCGATTCGAAGGCCAGGAAGTACAAGTCACAGGTCGAGATCGGCGGAGCTGTTTAGAGACAGCTCGATCTACAGGCCTGCGATTCGAAGGCCAGGAAGTACAAGTCACAGGTCGGGATCGGCGGAGCTGTTTAGAGACAGCTCGATCTACAAGCCTGCGATTCGAAGGCCAGGAAGTATATGTCACAGGTCGGGATCGGCGAAGCTGTTTAGAGATAGCTCGATCTACAGGCCTGCGATTCGAAGGCCAAGAAGTACAAGTCACAGGTCGGGATCGGCGGAGCTGTTTAGAGACAGCTCGATCTTGTTAGTTAGAGCCCTAGAGTCAATCATTTGATGATTGTATGGACTCATGTATATCATATTCTTATATTAATAAAGGCAATAGTTTGGTTATTATGCTTATTTGTTTTAGTGCCAAATAAACTAAGTATAGTAACGTCCTTGAGTAGATCGTTCTTACCTATATCAATCGATTGGTTGAATCGATAGTGAGATGATATAGGGAACATTACTCTTAATCATTCCTAGTCGAGTATTAACATTCAGGGACGATGTTAATGCAATAAGACTAGCATGTAGGTCAACTCGATGACTTGATCTCACAAGTCATGGATATGGAGATATCAAGTTGACATATGGGTATATATTGGAGAATGTATACTGAATGACCCGCCATGAGAAAGTATCATGGATCGTTATATGAGTGTCATATACTTTCTCATGTGGCTATTAGTATGACTATTAGTCCTTAGACCTGAAGTAACCATGGATCCCTACATAAGGAGTTATGTACTTTAGTTTCGTCAAACGTCACCCGTAACTGGGTGGACTATAAAGGCGATTACTGGGTATGTAACGAATTATGCAGAGGGATGTGAGTGATGTAGATGGGATCTATCCCTCCCATATGACGGGAGCGACATCGCTATTCTTGATAGAGTGAGACCACTAAGCGCATGGCCATGCCCAAATGAGTCAACATTAGATGTTGAGCTCATTTGATCGAGTGAGTCTACTTGGAGTTCAAGATTTAGATTGATTAGAGGATGACACGGTCTATGCCTCACATTGATCAATCTAGATGTCTAGGATAGAAGGACACTTGTCATTATTTTGTGAGTAGTCACAATTGGTAGTCACAAGGTGATGTTGGATCTCAACATTCTTGTAACTTGGGTAGTAATGATGTGTTGCTAGATACCGCTCATTACTTATGCTCCTAAATGGGTTTAGGGCATTGCCAACGTTACAAGAACCTATAGGGTCACACACTTAGGACAATTAGATGGAGATTTGGTTCATATGATGAACCAAGAGGATTAGATTCATTTGATGAATCATATTGGATTAAGAGTAATCCAAATTGGGCTAATTGAGTTGGACTCAAGTTGATTCATGTTTAAATCAACTTAATTTAATGAATTAGATTCATTATATTAAGTTTGCTTGAATCATATGGTTGGATTAGATCAACCATGAGAGAGATTTGATCAAGTTTGACTTGATTTGAGAGGAAGAGAAAAAGTCATGTTTGACTTGATTTTTTGCCACATCACTAGTGAGTTGGCAAGATGTGGACCAATAGGATTGCTCCACATCATCAATGTGTGCCACCTCATGGAGGTTACAAGACTCCATAGCATTTAATGTGGCCGGCCCACATTAAATGTGGAGGTTACACATGTTGCCATGTCATTTAGTGAGGTGGCAATATGTGGACCAATGGTGTTGATCCACATCATCTAGAGTGCCACCTCATGGGGGTTACAACTCTTTAATGGTTTCATATTAATTGCAATTAATGCAATTAATTTGGTGGTTTTACCATGGAGAGTGGCCGGCCACTTTGATTGTGAAGGAGAATTTTGATTTTTCATTTTTCAAGTGGTGCATCTTCCTCCTTCTCCCTCTCAAGCTCTCCCTCTCCCTCTCCTCCCTTGGCCGAACCACATAGGTGCTAGCACACCTTGGTTTTTGGTCATCTCCATCTAGTGTGTCCGTGTGGATATTTTTAGAGGACCGGCGCTTGACGGTCTTGAGATCCGGCATCATTTGGACGAGCGGGAACGCGAAGGGCATCGCATCAAGGGTAAACACTTTTTCCTCATAGATCTAAGTAGTAGATCAGTTTTTGAACTCGTACAAGAAATAGTTTTTCGAATTTTTATACGAATCTTTGCACGGATCTACGGCTTTGGGTCCTTCCGGGTTTCCGCGACGCGAAAAAGCGGTTTTCGCGGCTCAAAGAACCCAACAGTGGTATCAGAGCCATGTGTAAAGACTTGTACGAGTTAGTTTTTGGTTTTTGGAAAACAAAAAGCTTCTGTGATTTTCTGTAAAAATTCAATTTTTATGTTTTTATGGGTAATTTTTCCTTATAGGCGAAGCACAAGTGTCTCGGCACTTGTAGGCTTCGGCTATCGGGAAGAATTTTCCCAAACGGCTTTGTTTCGACCCAAAATCTTTTGGGACAACGGACTCGGGTGCCTTTAGATTGCAACGGAGAAACTCACGATGGTTAGATCGTGGGTAGGGGCGCTGCCCCTAACCCCGCAAGGGGAATTGCTCCGCGATCGCACCCGAAATCGCTAAAAACGAACCCGTCGGGAAGATTTTTCCGAAACGGTAATGTCTCGGCCCAAATCGTTTTGGGACAGCGGGTTTAGGCGCTGTTGGATCGCAATGGGACCCTCGCGATGGTTAGATCGCGGGTAGGGGCGCTGCCCATGCGATCCGCGATTGCGCCCGAAACCGCTAAACGGGACCGCCGGGAAATTTTACTTGTAAAAATTGTAAAAATTAATTTTAAAATTATAGAAAATTATGAAAATATATAATTTTGAATTATATATATTAATTTGTGATAGTCATGGCCCAAAGCCCAATATGATTGGTTGTGTTGTAATTCATAATACGACCTGCGTGCCGTGATGTGTTTTCGCGTGTTGTATTTATTTTATTATTCGCGACCTGCGCGTCGTGCCTCGTCTTTTAATCTTGTTGTAAATTAGATTTAGACTCGAATGTAACTCGAGTTTCAAATTGTAATGTACAAATTGGAGCGGTGGAGGGTCCACACGAGACGGAGTTCCGAGGCGGGCACGAGCAACACAAGGTGGTCAAAGGGAGGCGCTTGGAGAAGCTGTTGACCCTAGGTTGACCAATCGATCTTCTCATTGGCTTGAGAAGATCGTAGTAGGGCCATGACTAAATCACAAATAGATTAATTAATTAATTATTATGTATCTGATGCATGTTTAATAGTTAATTAATTAATTAGTGCCTTAACGATTAGATTAGATCTAAGTCGTGCACATGATGCACCCTTGCGATTAGATTAGATCTAAGTCGTGCACAAGATGCATCCTTCTCGATTAGATTAGATCTAGATCGAACCAACTCTAAATGCCTAACCGTGCCGTGATACCTATCACTACCTCGATCACATGTATTGTTGAATCTGCCAAAGCAGAGCAATACATATTATCTTGGTAGGGTACGGAGGGACAATTTTGGTCCCGCCTATCAACGCATGGGTGAATACGAACTCAATTAGATTGAGTCTTCATAGTTACTCGGTTGGATCGAGTCAACTATAGGCATTATTCCAACGGTTGGAAAAGATAGGTCAAAATCACATCTATATTAACTTCGGGCGTATTAGCCAAACCTAACTCGAGTTTTAATATAAATACGGATATTGATTCTATAAACAAGAGTTGCATAGAGATGTAATTGGTAATCGTTACCTACCGATCATACTAAGCCTTGGGCGTATTAGCCAAAGCTAACTCAAGGGTTAGTATGATGTGGATCTTGTCCCACAAGAATTATAGAATTCAGTGGGAGCATCATTTAATTAAAGGCCTAATTAAATGATTTTAAAGAATATGATACTTATTTCTCCATTTATTTCTGTTGTAGAATTGCCATGACGTCGAATACGAACATTTTCTCCCTGCGATCTGTCCTTAAGAAGTACAAGCTCAACGGAGCAAATTTCCTGGACTGGTACAGGAATCTGAAAATAGTTCTCACCCAAGAACGTAAACTGTACGTTCTGGAGCAGGAGGCCCCTCCTGCCACTGCCACGCGAGCAGACCGAGATGCTTACAAGAAGCATCAAGATGACGCATTAGATGTGTCTTGTCTTATGCTCGCAACCATGAACTTTGAGCTTCAGAAGCAACATGAGTTTATGAGCGCTTACGATATGGTTGAACATCTTTGTCACCTATATCAAGGACAAGCAAGGCACTGGAAGAGGAACTCCAAAGAATACCTGGAAGATCTTAAGAAGAAGAGAAATAAGATTTCTACTTCAGGTATAAATGTTATAGAAGTCAACCTCTCTATTTCTTCATCGTGGGTTTTAGATACCGGATGTGCTTCGCACATTTGTACTAATGTACAAGCGCTGAGGAATAGCAGAGCATTGATGAAGGGTGAGATAGACCTACGAGTAGGCAATGGAGCACGAGTTGCTGCTATTGCTGTAGGAACTTATCATCTATCTCTGCCCTCTGGGCTAGTACTAGAATAAGACGATTGTTGTTATGTGCCTGCCTTGACAAAGAACATAATATCAGTTTCTTGTTTGGACAAGAGAGGATACTCGTTTATAATAAAGAACAAATGTTGTTCCATGTTTTTAAACGATATGTTCTATTGTAGTGCACCTCTGATAAAAGGACTCTACATTCTAGACCTAGAGAGCCCTGTCTATAACATAAATACCAAGAGGATCAAGTCGAATGACTTGAACCAAACTTACCTCTGGCACTGTCGCTTAGGTCATATAAATGACAAGCGCTTATCCCAGCTCCATAAGGATGGTTTGCTGGACTCATTTGATTTTGAATCATATGAGATATGCGAGTCATGCCTACGAGGCAAGATGACCAAGACTCCCTTTAGTGGGCACGGCGAGAGAGCGACTGATTTGTTAGGACTCATACATAGTGATGTATGTGGCCCTTTCAATGTCGCTGCTAGAGGCGGTTATAGATACTTCATCACATTTACTGATGACTTCAGTAGATACGGTTATGTGTACCTGATGACACATAAATCTGAATCCTTTGAAAAGTTCAAAGAATTCAAGAATGAAGTACAGAACCAGCTTGGCAAGAGTATTAAAATACTTCGATCCGATCGAGGTGGAGAATACTTAAGCCATGAGTTTCGTGACTATTTAGCTGAGTGTGGGATTCTATCCCAACTCACTCCTCCTGGAACACCACAGTGGAATGGTGTGTCCGAAAGGAGGAATCGTACCTTATTAGATATGGTACGGTCTATGATGAGTCACACAGATCTTCCGACATACCTCTGGGCTTATGCTCTAGATACGGCAGCTTTCATTCTCAACCGAGTTCCATCCAAGGCCGTGATAAAGACACCATATAGGATATGGACTGGGAGAGATGCCCAGGTGTCTTTCATGAGGATTTGGGGTTGTGAGGCTTACGTACGACGTCAAGTCTCAGACAAATTAGGACCCAAATCCGACAAGTGCTATTTCATCGGATATCCCAAGGAAACTAAGGGATATTACTTCTACATTCCCAGTCAGCACAAGGTAGTTGTGGCAAAGACTGGGGTCTTTCTAGAAAGGGACTTTGTTTCTAGAAAGACTAGTGGGAGCGCGTTCGATCTTGAAGAAGTTCAAGATGCGAACAATAGCACTGATGCCTCGATAGAAATTGAACTGGAACCACAAAGTGTTGTGGATGATGTTCCACAAGGAGTTGAGGAAAAACAACCGGTTCAAGTAGACATACCTCTTCGCAGGTCTGATAGGGTACATCGTCAGCCTGAGAGATATTCATTTCTCTTGTCTGACCATGATGACGTTATGCTCATAGAGGATGAGCCTACCACCTATCAAGAAGCTGTGATGAGACCAGATTCTGAGAAATGGCTAGAAGCCATGAGATCCGAGATAGAATCCATGTACACCAACCAAGTATGGACTTTGGTTGATCCACCTGAAGGGGTAAAACCCATTGGGTGCAAGTGGGTCTTTAAGAGAAAGACTGACATGGATGGACTTATCTATAAGGGTCGCTTGGTAGCTAAAGGTTTCAAGCAGATTCATGGTATTGACTATGATGAAACCTTTTCTCCAGTGGCGATGTTTAAGTCCATTCGGATCATGCTTGCTATTGCAGCCTACCATGACTATGAGATATGGCAGATGGATGTCAAAACCGCGTTTCTGAATGGAAACCTACTCGAAGATGTGTACATGACACAACCTGAGGGTTTTGTAGATCCACAGCATACTAGTAGAGTATGCAAGCTGCATAGGTCCATTTATGGACTAAAGCAAGCTTCTCGAAGCTGGAATCTTCGATTCGATGATGCGATCAAACAGTTTGGTTTCATCAAGAACGAAGATGAGCCTTGTGTCTACAAGAAGGTTGTAGGGGACATAGTTGTCTTCCTCATACTGTATGTGGATGACATACTACTCATTGGGAAGGACATCCCTATGCTTCAGTCTGTCAAGACATGGCTAGGGAGTTGCTTCTCAATGAAGGACTTAAGTGAGGCATCTCGCATTCTTGGGATACTGATCTATAGAGATAGATCTAAGAGATTGCTTGACCTAAGTCAAAGTACATATATTGACAAGGTACTCCTTCGGTTTGCCATGCAGAACTCCAAGAAGGGATTTTTGCCGATGTCACATGGCGTGAGTCTTTCGAAGACTCAAGGTCCCTCTTCTAGAGAGGAGAGAGACCGCATGGATCAGATCCCTTATGCCTCAGCCATAGGATCGATCATGTACGCCATGCTATGTACTCGACCTGATGTCTCGTATGCTTTGAGCATGACGAGCAGATACCAGTCAGATCTAGGTGAAAGTCACTGGATAGCGGTCAAGAATATTCTTAAGTACTTAAGAAGGACTAAAGAATATTTCTTGATATATGGAGGCAATGATGAGCTAGCTGTAAAGGGTTACAGTGATGCTAGCTTCCAGACCGACCAGGATGACTATAGATCGCAGTCGGGGTTCGTATTTTGCATTAATGGTGGTGCTGTCAGCTGGAAGAGTTCGAAGCAGGATATAGTAGCTGATTCTACAACAGAAGCCGAGTACATTGCTGCATCAGAGGCAGCAAAGGAGGCAGTTTGGATCCGCAAGTTCATCACTGAACTTGGGGTGGTTCCTAGCATCGCTGACCCAGTTAAGCTCTATTGTGACAACAATGAAGCTATAGCACAGGCAAAGGAACCTCGCTCACACCAGCGGACCAAGCACATACTACGGCGCTTCCATCTCATTCGAGAGATTATCGATAGAGGAGATGTGAAGATTTGCAGAGTACCTACAGAGGCTAACATCGCAGATCCCTTGACCAAGGCTTTGGCACAGAGGAAGCATGACGGTCAGACTAGGTCTTTAGGCCTTAGAGGCTATACTGATTGGCACTAGTGCTAGTGGGAGATTGTTAGTTAGAGCCCTAGAGTCAATCATTTGATGATTGTATGGACTCATGTATATCATATTCTTATATTAATAAAGGCAATAGTTTGGTTATTATGCTTATTTGTTTTAGTGCCAAATAAACTAAGTATAGTAACGTCCTTGAGTAGATCGTTCTTACCTATATCAATCGATTGGTTGAATCGATAGTGAGATGATATAGGGAACACTACTCTTAATCATTCCTAGTCGAGTATTAACATTCAGGGACGATGTTAATGCAATAAGACTAGCATGTAGGTCAACTCGATGACTTGATCTCACAAGTCATGGATATGGAGATATCAAGTTGACATATGGGTATATATTGGAGAATGTATACTGAATGACCCGCCATGAGAAAGTATCATGGATCGTTATATGAGTGTCATATACTTTCTCATGTGGCTATTAGTATGACTATTAGTCCTTAGACCTGAAGTCACCATGGATCCCTACATAAGGAGTTATGTACTTTAGTTTCGTCAAACGTCACCCGTAACTGGGTGGACTATAAAGGCGATTACTGGGTATGTAACGAATTATGCAGAGGGATGTGAGTGATGTAGATGGGATCTATCCCTCCCATATGACGGGAGCGACATCGCTATTCTTGATAGAGTGAGACCACTAAGCGCATGGCCATGCCCAAATGAGTCAACATTAGATGTTGAGCTCATTTGATCGAGTGAGTCTACTTGGAGTTCAAGATTTAGATTGATTAGAGGATGACACGGTCTATGCCTCACATTGATCAATCTAGATGTCTAGGATAGAAGGACACTTGTCATTGTTTTGTGAGTAGTCACAATTGGTAGTCACAAGGTGATGTTGGATCTCAACATTCTTGTAACTTGGGTAGTAATGATGTGTTGCTAGATACCGCTCATTACTTATGCTCCTAAATGGGTTTAGGGCATTGCCAACGTTACAAGAACCTATAGGGTCACACACTTAGGACAATTAGATGGAGATTTGGTTCATATGATGAACCAAGAGGATTAGATTCATTTGATGAATCATATTGGATTAAGAGTAATCCAAATTGGGCTAATTGAGTTGGACTCAAGTTGATTCATGTTTAAATCAACTTAATTTAATGAATTAGATTCATTATATTAAGTTTGCTTGAATCATATGGTTGGATTAGATCAACCATGAGAGAGATTTGATCAAGTTTGACTTGATTTGAGAGGAAGAGAAAAAGTCATGTTTGACTTGATTTTTTGCCACATCACTAGTGAGTTGGCAAGATGTGGACCAATAGGATTGCTCCACATCATCAATGTGTGCCACCTCATGGAGGTTACAAGCCTCCATAGCATTTAATGTGGCCGGCCCACATTAAATGTGGAGGTTACACATGTTGCCATGTCATTTAGTGAGGTGGCAATATGTGGACCAATGGTGTTGATCCACATCATCCTAGAGTGTCACCTCATGGGGGTTACAACTCTTTAATGGTTTCATATTAATTACAATTAATGCAATTAATTTGGTGGTTTTACCATGGAGAGTGGCCGGCCACTTTGATTGTGAAGGAGAATTTTGATTTTTCATTTTTCAAGTGGTGCATCTTCCTCCTTCTCCCTCTCAAGCTCTCCCTCTCCCTCTCCTCCCTTGGCCGAACCACATAGGTGCTAGCACACCTTGGTTTTTGGTCATCTCCATCTAGTGTGTCCGTGTGGATACTTCTAGAGGACCGGCGCTTAACGGTCTTGAGATCCGGCATCATTTGGACGAGCGGGAACGCGAAGGGCATCGCATCAAGGGTAAACACTTTTTCCTCATAGATCTAAGTAGTAGATCAGTTTTTGAACTCGTACAAGAAATAGTTTTTCGAATTTTTATACGAATCTTTGCACGGATCTACGGCTTTGGGTCCTTCGGGGTTTCCGCGACGCGAAAAAGCGGTTTTCGCGGCTCGAAGAACCCAACAGATCTACAGGCCTGCGATTCGAAGGCCAGGAAGTATAAATCACAGGTCGGGATCTGCAGAGCTGTTTAGAGACAGCTCGATCTACAGGCCTACGGTCGAGGGCCAGGAAACACAAAGCGCAGGGTACAGACCAGGATCGACAGAGCTGTTCAGAGTCAGCCCGACTAGTAGGTGACGCTTAGAGGCTGGGTCTGATTGGAGGAACAACGAGGCAGAGGCAGGCCACAATAGATCGGATAAGCTAAGCCATGCGGGAGTCGGAGAATCACAATTGTCAGTCAAGGATCAATAATCATTACATACTAGCGATATGTGCGAAGGCGGAGGTTTCTGAACGAAAAGATGCCCTCATAACCAATAGCAGCCTGCCAGATGTCCTTCATTACAAGACAAAACCTATGTGTAAAGGCGGAGGTTCCTAAACAAGAAGATGCTCTCACAACCAATAGCAGCATGACAGGTGTCGGGGACTACTCGACAAAGCCTAGCGTCTAACGTTTTCTGACAGGCTGGCAGGTTCTAGAGGGGGGGCGATGCATAAAAGGTGGAGGATTCTTCGTACGCGGGTACGCTCTCTCGTCACTTTTTTCCACAACTTTTCACTTTCAGTTAGTTGTTTCTTCCCTTCTCTTTACGTTTTTCGGGGAAAAAGTACCTGACTTGAGCGTCGGAGGGCCTGACCCGGGGACTTTTCCCCTGGGGTCTGGTCTCTAACGTGAGGGGGGGGATCGTCTGAGTGTGTGCAGGGGGCCTGCAGCATCGTCAGCCGCCCGTGGGAGCCGAATCACCCGCGACTTTCAGTCAACAACCGGGCCGCCGCGACCAGCCTTCGTCCGACTCAGCTTCCGAACGGGATCACAGATCTATAGAGATAGACCTAAGAAATTGCTTGGCCTAAGTCAGAGTACATATATTGACAAGGTACTCCTTCGGTTTGCCATGCAGAACTCCAAGAAGGGATTTCTGCCGATGTCACATGGCGTGAGTCTTTCGAACACTCAAGGTCCCTCTTCTAGAGAGGAGAGAGACCGCATGGATCAGATCCCTTATGCCTCAGCCATAGGATCTATCATGTACGCCATGCTATGTACTCGACCTGATGTCTCGTATGCTTTGAGCATGACGAGTAGATACCAGTCAGATCCAGGTGAAAGTCACTGGATCTTCTTTTCAAACTTTTTAAATTGATATTCACCCCCCCTCTATCGACTTTCACGATTCAACAATGACTTCTCGTATTGGAAGAAGCGAATGGAGATCTATTTGAAGACTGACTTCGACCAGTTGTTCAGCATCACTAGAGGCTACAAGTCTCCGATCGATAACGTTGTAATTCCGATGGACCCGGAATAGTGGAATCTAGAGATGAAGAAGAAAGCCCAAATAGATTTCAAGGCTCTCAACACCCTCCAGTGTGGGCTAACGAAAAAAAACTAAGCAGCATCGACTTACATGAGAATGTGAAGGAACTGTGTGGGACAAGCTCATCGAATTGCATGAGGGAAACTGCGACGCGAAGGTAACCAAAAGAGACCTCTATCTGAATAAACTATTTAATATAAAAAATGCAGGAAGGAGAAACTGTGAGTCAACTTCACGTGAGAATAAAGGGCATCCCTAACGGACTTCACAACATCAGCCACCAGATGGAGAATAGCGACTTGATAAGGTATGCCCTTAACACGTTTCATCGAAATACACTGTGGGCATCCATCGTGGATGCTTACAAGATTTCAAAGATTCTTTCCAAATTAAAGCTAGATGAACTATTTTGTGAACTCGAACTCTATGAATAAACTAACTCAAAACACGTCGAGAAAGGAATTGCCCATTATACAGGTTCCTCCAAAGACAAGTCAAGAATCAAACCTAAACCTGAAGGTGAGTCTAACCAAGACCCAGAAGACGAAGAATACGTAGTGAACTTGATAAGAAAAATGTTTACAAGGAGAAAGAAGAACTTCAGCAAAAATGACCTGCAAAAGATCAACTCGACCATCGATCCTAACAACAAAAAAGTGACCTACTTCGGATGCAACAAGAAGGGGCACTACAAGAATGAGTGCCCAAAGCTAAAGAATGACAAAATCAAGAAGAAAGCACTCAAGGTGACGTGGGACAAATCATCTTCGGATGAATCGAATGTCGAAGAACAGAAGCACCGAAGTTACCTCGTGCTAATGGCCAACGAATCAGAATCGGAAGACAAATCGAAAGACGGGTCCAAACCCAATTCGAGCCATGAGTTTGTACTCATTTCCAAAGGTTTTGATAAGGTATACCTTAATTTAATCAAAAAAATTTTCAAAATCATTGCATGCTTAAATAAAAAAATAATCAAAAAATAAAATAAAAACCAAATGCTTCTTTTGGAAAATCAACACCTCAAGGAACAAATCAAAAATTCTAATCCAAATCAAGTAGAAGTATAATTTTTTCAAGATTTGGTATGCCTAAAGCAGTCATTAGTGATGGTGGATCACATTTTATAGAAAGACAGTTTGAAAAGTTACTTAGGAAGTATGGAGTGAGCCATAAAGTAGCAACACCATATCATCCACAAACTAATGGGCAAGTTGAAATCTCTAACCGTGAAATTAAAGCCATATTAGAGAAAACTGTATCTACGTCACGAAAGGATTGGTCATTAATGCTAGATGATGCTTTATGGGCATATCGTACTGCCTACAAGACTCCTATTGGAATGACTCCATTTCGGCTAATTTATGGAAAGTCTTGCCATCTTCCAGTAGAACTAGAACATAAGGCTTATTAGGCAATTACAAATCTAAATATGAACCTCAAAGAGGCAGGAGAGAAAAGGAAGCTCCAGTTAAATGAGCTTGATGAATTAAGATTGGATGCCTATGAGCATGCTAGATCTTATAAGGAGAGGACAAGAAATGACATGATCAGCACATTCTCCGCAAAAATTTCAATGAAGGAGATTTAGTTTTATTGTTTAATTCAAGACTAAAGCTTTTTCCAGGGACACTTAAATCAAGGTGGATGGGTCCATTCGAAGTTAAAAAGGTTTATCCTTTCGGAGTTATAGATATTTGGAATAAAGAGCTTGGGATGATTAAGGTAAATGGCCAACAGTTGAAGGAATATGTGCATGGTATGGATTTAGAGGAGAAACAAAGGTTGTATTTTTCTAAACCTCATCCTCCGGATTGATTTAGTTAGTTCCATTTTATGTTTCTATTTTTCATTAGTTGATTCTTTTAAAATTTGCTTTTACTCTGGTTTTCAGGTTGAAATTTTGCTTCCGTGAGCTGGCCATGACTTCTTCATGGGCATGGAAGTATTGGAGAAGTAAGGAAGGAGTAGAGCAATCATTAGGAGCAAAACAGAGCTTTGCCTTGTGCCATACACAACCAGGTACATCTTGTAGAAAGGAAGGATGCTAGGGTCGTGTCTACATGACACGGCCGTGTAAGGCATTCTGAGGAGAAAAGGAGCTAGGTCGTGTCTCAGACACAGCTGTATGGTGATTCCAGAGGAGGAAAGGATCTCGGCCATGTCCCATACATGGTCGTGTGAGCTAAACCGAGAATAGGAAGGTTGTTCCCGTGCCAACTGGCACGGTCGTGTGATCCCACCCGACAAGGAGATAGCCGAGGCCGTGTCTCAGACACGACCCTGTAGACTGACCCGACAAGGGGAAGGATGTGGCCGTGCGAATAAGTAGTGATAATACACGCCTAGTCCATGCCCTTAAAAGGGGTTAGGGCACGGGGGTGTGGGCAACACACGGCCGTGTCCGCCGCACACCCCTTCTTCTTCCTCTTCCTTCCTCATTTCCTTATCTCTAGGGTTTTTTAACTACCTCTTCTAATTTATTCCTCTAATTTTTCCTTTAAAGGCTCAATCTTTTCTACTATGGAAAATGTTATCAAGGAGATTTCATCCACAAGAAAAGGGAAGGAAAAGATGATTGCAACGAAAGAAAGAAACTCTTGCTTCAAAGGTATCTCTAACAACTTTGATATCATTTTTTCCAGTGATGAACAACAACTTAGATATTTTTCTTTATGTAAACGCCCTCTTTTGACACTAAATTTGTGGATGATACAACTTTGGAAAGATTGGGGTTTAAGGATGATATAGATTGGTTATTTGGAAGAATAGGTTGGAGTGGGTTAATAAATATGAAATATCCTACTTAGCTAGAATTGTTTTTGAATTTTGAAATTCTATAACAGTCGATAATGTTCAAGGTGGGGGGAAACTAAAATTTTTATTACTTAATGAAGATTATGAATGGACGTTAAGTGATTTTAATACTTGTTATGAATTGCCAAAGGATGGTGTGTGTATGTGTTAGTTAGAGCCCTAGAGCCAATCATTTGATGATTGTATTATGGACTTGTTGTATCATATTCTTATATAAATAAAGGCATTTGTTTTGGTTATTATACTTACTTGTATTGGTGCCAAATAACTAAGTATAATAGCATCCTTGAGTAGAGGATTCTTACCTATATCAATCGGTTAGTTGAACCGATAGTGAGATGATATAGGGAACACTACTCTTAATCATTCCTAGTCGAGTATTAACATTCAGGGACAATGTTAATGTGACGAGACTAGCATGTAGGTCAACTCGATGACTTGATCTCACAAGTCATGGATATAGAGATACCAAGCTAGCACATGGCACTACAACAAAAACCCTCATAGACATCGGTTTTCCACCAGTGTCTATTACATTTTCGACCGATGTCTATGAAGGCGATGTAAAAGGTCTGTCATTTTAGACATTGGTTTAAAACCGAAGTAGTATCACTTAACGACACCGATTTTCGAATCGGTTATTAACCGGTGTAGTATCACTTAACGACACCATTTCATCAACGGTGTAAAACCGATGCAATATTATATGGTAATAACACCAGTTTTGGTAGTGATATACGACCGATGTAATATTAGTTAATGACACCGATTTTGAAGCGATGGAAAACTGATGTAATATCAGTATTTTTTACCAACACAAATTTAATTTCCGAAACAGTGAAAAATCGACAATAACTAAGAAAATACACAAATATTCACAAATTACACAAATATTCTTCATTCAATAGTATCCATAAAATACACAAATATTCACAAATTACATAAATATTCTTCTTACAATAGTATTCATAAAATATACAAATATTCTTTTTACATCAAAAGCTAATAGATATCGGAATCAAGGTAGAACATTCTTTTAACAACACATTAAGGTAGAACATCGTGAGTCAAAAATCAAGCTGAGGCTACAATAAATTATGAGAATCAGAATTAGTTCAACTTGCTATACTGCTTCATTCTTCTTGCGCCTTTCATTTCCCTAATCTTACCACTTTTCACCTTTAAATGCCTAGTTTTCTGAGTTAAAACATCCACTGTTCTAATCTGTCAAACAAAAGTATCATTTGGTCTACTTAACTACAACAAAGAACAAAAATAGAAGAATAATACATGCAGTTAATAATGCATTGCTGATGTAGTTTCTGTCAATACAACTCAAGGAGAAAACTGAATTTGACTTACCAAGAAGATTCAAGATACAACCTGTGTCAAAACTTAAGAAAAATCTGTGTCAAAATTTGAGAAAGAGAATTCCACCTTGAACAATCAAATTGAGTAGAAAACAATGTTGAGCAAGTTCACGTTAGGAGACTACCTCAAGAATACATTCAAACTTTATAAATACTAAAATTCTATAACCATCTTCCAGTATTGACCCAATTACCACTTTAAATTTGTTGGGTTCGTCGGGCCGCGAAAACCGCTTTTTCGCGTCGCGGAAACCCCGAGTCACCCAAAGCCATGGATCTTGTGCAAAGATTCGTAAACAAAACTTTTCGAGAAACCTTTTCTTGTACGAGTTTGTAAAAACTTTAGATCTACACTAAAGTTAAGATCATTACCCTTGATGCGCGCCCCACGCGAATCCCGCTCGTCCAAATGTTGCCGGATCTCAAGACCGTCAAGCGCACGGTCCTCTAGAAGTATCCACACAGACACACTAGATGGAGGTGACCAAAAACCAAGGTGTGCTAGCACCTATGTGGTTTGGCCAAGGAAGGAGGAGAGGGAGAGTGCAAGAAGAACTCTAGGAGGAAGAAGAAGAAATGAATGATAGAATCAATTTTCAAAAATGAAAATTGTTCTCCACATTCAAGTGGCCGGCCACCTTCAAGGAGGTGTAACCCCCACATTAATTCCAATTAATGTGGAGACCATTAAGAGTTGTAACCCCCATGAGGTGGCACTCTAGGATGATGTGGATCAACACTATTGGTCCACATCTTGCCACCTCACTAAATGACATGGCAACAAGTGTAACCTCCTCATTTAATGTGGGCCGGCCACATTAAATGCTATGGAGGCTTGTGACCTCCATGAGGTGGCACACATTGATGATGTGGAGCAATTCTATTTGTCCACATCTTGCCAACTCATTAGTGATGTGGTAAAAAGTCAAGTCAAACATGACTTTTTCTCTTCCTCTCAAATCAAGTCAAACTTGATCAAATCTCTCTCATGGTTGATCTAATCCAACCATATGATTCAAGCCAACTTAATATAATGAATCTAGTTCATTAAATTAAGTTGATTTAATGAGTCATAATCTAAATTAGACTCATTAAATACATGAATCAACTTGAGTCCAACTCAATTAGCCCAATTTGGATTACTCTTAATCCAATATGATTCATCAAATGAATCTAATCCTCTTAGTTCATCATATGAACCAAATCTCCATCTAATTGTCCTTAGTGTGTGACCCTATAGGTTCTTGTAACGTTGGCAATGCCCTAAACTCATTTAGGAGCATAAGTAATGAGCGGTATCTAGCAACACATCATTACTACCCAAGTTACAAGAATGTCGAGATCCGACATCACCTTGTGACTACCAATTGTGACTCCTCACAAAATATGTGACATTGTCCTTCTATCCTAGACATCTAGATTGATCAATATGAGGCATAGACCGTGTCATCCTCTAATCAATCTAAATCTTGAACTCCAAGTTGACTCACTCGATCAAATGAGCTCAACATCTAATGTTGACTCATTTGGGCATGGCCATGCACTTCGTGGTCTAACTCTATCAAGAATATTGATGTCGCCCCCGTCATATGGGAGGGATAGATCCCATCAACATCACTCACATCCCTCTGCATAATTTGTTACATACCCAGTAATCGCCTTTATAGTCCACCCTATTACGGGTGACGTTTGACGAAACCAAAGTACATAACTCCTTATGTAGGGATCCATGGTGACTTCAGGTCTAAGGACAAATAGTCATACTAATAGCCACATGAGAAAGTATATGACACTCATATAACGATCCATGATACTTTCTCATGGCGGGTCATTCAGTATACATTCTCCAATGTATACCCATGTGTCAGCTTGATATCTCTATATCCATGACTTGTGAGATCAAGTCATCGAGCTGACCTACATGCTAGTCTTATTGCATTAACATTGTCCCTGAATGTTAATACTCGACTAGCAATGATTTAGAGTAGTGTTCCCTATATCATCTCACTATCGATTCAACTAATCGATTGATATAGGTATGAACCTTCTACTCAAGGACGCTATTATACTTAGTCTATTTGGCACTAATACAAATAAGTATAATAACCAAACAAATGCCTTTATTAATATACAAGAATATGATACAATGAGTCCATACAATCATCAAATGATTGGCTCTAGGGCTCTAACTAACAATCTCCCACTAGCACTAGTGCCAATCAGTATAGGCTCTAAGGCCTAATGACCTAGTGTGACCATCATGCTTTTTCTGTGCCAAAGCCTTGGTCAAGGGATCTGCGATGTTAGGGTACTCTGCAAATCTTCACATCTCCTCTATCGATAATCTCTCGAATGAGATGGGCGCCGTAGTATGTGCTTGGTCCGCTGGTGTGAGCGAGGTTCCTTCGCTGTGTAATAGCTCCATTGTTGTCACAATAGAGCTCAACCGGGTCAACGATGCTAGGAACCACCCAAGTTCGGTGATGAACTTGCCAAACTGCCTCCTTTGCTGCCTCTGATGCAGCAATATACTCGGCCTCTGTTGTAGAATCAGCTACTGTGTCCTGCTTCGAACTCTTCCAGCTCACAACACCACCATTTAAGCAAAACACGAACCCTGACTGCGATCGGTAATCATCCTGATCGGTCTGGAAGCTGGCATCACTGTAACCCTTTATAGTTAGCTCATCATTGCCTCCATATATCAAGAAATATTCTTTAGTCCTTCTCAAGTACTTAAGAATATTCTTGACCGCTATCCAGTGACTTTCACCTGGTATCTGCTCGTCATGCTCAAAGCATACGAGACATCAGGTCGAGTACATAGCATGGCGTACATGATCGATCCTATGGCTGAGGCATAAGGGATCTGATCCATGCGGTCTCTCTCCTCTCTAGAAGAGGGACTTTGAGTCTTCGAAAGACTCACGCCATGTGACATCGGCAGAAATCCCTTCTTGGAGTTCTGCATGGCAAACCGAATGAGTACCTTGTCAATGTATGTACTCTGACTTAGGCCAAGCAATCTCTTAGATCTATCTCTATAGATCTGTATCCCTAGAATGCGGGATGCCTCACCTAAGTCCTTCATTGAGAAGCAACTCCCTAGCCAGGTCTTGACTGACTGAAGCAAAGGGATGTCCTTCCCAATGAGTAGTATGTCATCCACATACAATATGAGGAAGACAACTATATCCCCTACAACCTTCTTGTAGACACAAGGCTCATCTTCGTTCTTGATGAAACCAAACTGTTTGATTGCATCATCGAATCGAAGATTCCAGCTCCGAGAAGCTTGCTTTAGTCCATAAATGGACCTATGCAGCTTGCATACTCTGCTAGTATGCTTTGGATCTACAAAACCCTCAGGTTGTGTCATGTACACATCCTCGAGTAGGTTTCCATTCAGAAACGCGGTTTTGACGTCCATTTGCCATATCTCATAGTCATGGTAGGCTGCAATAGCAAGCATGAATCGAATGGACTTAAACATCGCTACTGGAGAAAAGGTTTCATCATAGTCAATACCATGAATCTGCTTGAAACCTTTAGCTACCAAGCGACCCTTATAGATAAGTCCATCCATGTCAGTCTTTCTCTTAAAGACCCACTTACACCCAATGGGTTTTACCCCTTCAGGTGGATCAACCAAAGTCCATACTTGGTTAGTGTACATGGAATCCATCTCGGATCTCATGGCCTCTAGCCATTTCTCAGAATCTGGTCTCGTCACAGCTTCTTGATAGGTGGTAGGCTCATCCTCTATGAGTACAACGTCATCATGGTCAGACAAGAGAAATGAATATCTCTCAGGCTGACGACGTACCCTATCAGACCTGCGAAGAGGTATGTCTACTTGAACCGGTTGTTGTTCCTCAACTCTTTGTGGAACAACATCATCCACAACACTTTGTGGTTCCAGTTCAATTTCCATCGAGGCATCAGTGCTATTGTTCGCATCTTGAACTTCTTCAAGATCGAACGTGCTCCCACTAGTCTTTCTAGAAACAAAATCCCTTTCTAGAAAGACCCCAGTCTTTGCCACAACTACCTTGTGCTGACTGGGAATGTAGAAGTAATATCCCTTAGTTTCCTTGGGATATCCGATGAAATAGCACTTGTCGGATTTGGGTCCTAATTTGTCTGAGACTTGACGTCGTACGTAAGCCTCACAGCCCCAAATCCTCATGAAAGACACCTGGGCATCTCTCCCAGTCCATATCCTATATGGTGTCTTTATCACGGCCTTTGATTGAACTCGGTTGAGTATGAAAGCTGCCGTGTCTAGAGCATATCCCCATAGATATGTCGGAAGATCTGTGTGACTCATCATAGATCGCACCATATCTAATAAGGTACGATTCCTCCTTTCGGATACACCATTCCACTGTGGTGTTCCAGGAGGAGTGAGTTGAGATATAATCCCACACTCAGCTAAGTAGTCACGAAACTCATGGCTTAAGTATTCACCACCTCGATCTGATCGAAGTACCTTAATACTCTTGCCAAGCTGGTTCTGTACTTCATTCTTGAATTCTTTGAACTTTTCAAAGGATTCCGACTTATGTGTCATCAAGTACACATAACCGTATCTACTGAAGTCATCAGTAAATGTGATGAAGTACCTATAACCGCCTCTAGCAGCGACATTGAAAGGGCCACATACATCACTATGTATGAGTCCTAACAAATCAATCGCTCTTTCGCTGTGCCCACTAAAAGGAGTCTTGGTCATCTTGCCTCGTAGGCATGACTCGCATATCTCATATGATTCCAAATCAAATGAGTCCAGCAAACCATCTTTATGGAGCTGGGATAAGCGCTTGTCATTTATATGACCTAAGCGACAGTGCCAGAGATAAGTGTGGTTCATATCGTTCGATTTGAACCTCTTGGTACTAACGTTATAGATAGGGCTCTCTAGATCTAGAATATAGAGTCCGTTTATCAGATGTGCACTACAATAGAACATATCGTTTAAATAGACAGAACAACATTTGTTCTTTATTATAAACGAAAATCCTTTCTTGTCCAAACAAGAAACGGAAATTATGTTCTTAGTCAAGGCAGGAACATAACAACAATCATCTATTTCTAGTACAAGCCCAGAGGGAAGAGATAGATGATAAGTTCCTACAGCAATAGCAGCAACTCGTGCTCCATTGCCTACTCGTAGGTCTATCTCACCCTTCATCAATGCCCTGCTATTCCTCAGCGCTTGTACATTAGTACAAATGTGCGAAGCACATCCGGTATCTAATACCCACGATGAAGAAATAGAGAGGTTGACTTCTATAACATGTATACCTGAAGTAGAAATCTTATTTCTCTTCTTCTTAAGATCTTCCAGGTATTCTTTGGAGTTCCTCTTCCAGTGCCTTGCTTGTCCTTGATATAGGTGACAAAGATGCTCAACCATATCGTAAGCGCCCATCAACTCATGTTGCTTCTGAAGCTCAGAGTTCATGGTCGCGAGCATAAGACAGGACATATCTAATGTGTCATCTTGATGCTTCTTGTAAGCATCTCGGTCTGCTCGCGTGGCAGTGGCAGGAGGAGCCTCTGAAATGGGCTGCTCCAGAACGTACAGTTTACGTTCCTGAGTGAGAACAATTCTCAGGTTCCTGTACCAGTCCAGGAAATTTGCTCCGTTGAGCTTGTCCTTCTTAAGGACAAAACGCAGGGAGAAAGAGTTCGTATTCGACGTCATGGTTATCTACAACATAAAATTTGCAGAAATAAATATCATATTCTTTTAAAATCATTTAATTAGGCCTTTAACTAAATGATGCTCCCACTGAATACTATAATTCTTGTGGGACAAGATCCACATCATACTAACCCTTGAGTTAGCTTTGGCTAATACGCCCAAGGCTTAGTATGATCGGTAGGTAACGATTACCAATTACATCTCTATGCAACTCTTGTTTATAGGATCAAGATCCATATTTATATTAAAACTCGAGTTAGCTTTGGCTAATACGCCCGAGAGTTAATATAAACGTGATTTTGTCCTACCTTTCCAACTATTGGAAGAATGCCTATAGTTGACTCGATCCAACCGAGTAACTATGAATACTCAATCTAATTGAGTTTGTATTCACCCATGCGTTGATAGGCGGGACCAAGATTGTCCCTCCGTACCTACCAAGATAATATGTATTGCTCTGCTTTGGCAGATTCAACAATACATGTGATCGAGGTAGTGATAGGTATCACGACACGGTTAGGCATTTAGAGTTGGTTCGATCTAGATCTAATCTAATCGAGAAGGATGCATCTTGTGCACGACTTAGATCTAATCTAATCGCAAGGGTGCATCATGTGCACGACTTAGATCTAATCTAATCGTTAAGGCACTAATTAATTAATTAATTATTAAACATGCATCAGATACATAACAATTAATTAATTAATCTATTTGTGATTTAGTCATGGCCCTACTACGATCTTCTCAAGCCAATGAGAAGATCGAATGGTCAACCTAGGGTCAACAGCTTCTCCAAGCTCCTCCCTTTGACCACCTTGTGTTGCTCGTGCCCGCCTCGGAACTCCGTCTCGTGTGGACCCTCCACCGCTCCAATTTGTACATTACAATTTGAAACTCGAGTTACATTCGAGTCTAAATCTAATTTACAACCAGAATAAGAGAAAGGCACGACGCGCAGGCCGTGAAAAAATAAAAATACAGCACACACAATCATATGACGGCACGCAGGCCGTATTATGAATTACAACACAAATCCAATCTTATTGGGTATTTTGGGCCATGACTATCACAAATTAATATATAATTCAAAATTATATATTTTTCATAATTTTTCTGTAATTTTAAAATAATTTTTACAATTTTTATGAGTAAAATTTCCCGGCGGTCCCGTTTAGCGGTTTCGGGCGCAATCGCGGAACGGATCCCCTTGCGGGGCCCAGGGGCAGCGCCCCTACCTGCGATCTAACCATCGCGAGGGTTCCTTTGCAATCCAACAGCGCCTAAACCCGCTATCCCAAAACGATTTGGGTCGAGACATTGCCGTTTCGGAAAAATCTTCCCGGCGGGTTCGTTTTTAGCGATTTCGGGTGCAATCGCGGAGCAAATTCCCTTGCGGGGTTAGGGGCAATGCCCCTACCCACGATCTAACCATCGTGAGTTGCTCCTTTGCAATCTAATGGCACCCGACCCCGCTGTCCCAAACGGATTTGGGGCAAAACGAAGCCGTTTAAAAGAAAACTTTCCGGTAGCCGAAGCCTACAAGTGCCGAGACACTTGTGCTTCGCTTCTACGGAAAAATTACTCATAAAAACTCTAAAAACTCAATTTTTACAGAAAATCACAGAAGGTATATTTTCATAAAAATACAAACGAACTCGTACAAGTCTTTGCACGTGGCTCTGATACCACTGTTGGGTTCGTCGGGCCGCGAAAACCGCTTTTTCGCGTCGCGGAAACCCCGAGTCACCCAAAGCCATGGATCTCGTGCAAAGATTCGTAAACAAAACTTTTCGAGAAACTTTTTCTTGTACGAGTTTGTAAAAACTTTAGATCTACACTAAAGTTAAGATCATTACCCTTGATGCGCGCCCCACGCGAATCCCGCTCGTCCAAATGTTGCCGGATCTCAAGACCGTCAAGCGCACGGTCCTCTAGAAGTATCCACACGGACACACTAGATGGAGGTGACCAAAAACCAAGGTGTGCTAGCACCTATGTGGTTCGGCCAAGGAAGGAGGAGAGGGAGAGTGCAAGAAGAACTCTATGAGGAAGAAGAAGGAATGAATGATAGAATCAATTTTCAAAAATGAAAATTGTTCTCCACATTCAAGTGGCCGGCCACCTTCAAGGAGGTGTAACCCCCACATTAATTCCAATTAATGTGGAGAACATTAAGAGTTGTAACCCCCGTGAGGTGGCACTCTAGGATGATGTGGATCAACACTATTGGTCCACATCTTGCCACCTCACTAAATGACATGGCAACAAGTGTAACCTCCTCATTTAATGTGGGCCGGCCACATTAAATGCTATGGAGGCTTGTGACCTCCATGAGGTGGCACACATTGATGATGTGGAGCAATTCTATTGGTCCACATCTTGCCAACTCATTAGTGATGTGGTAAAAAGTCAAGTCAAACATGACTTTTTCTCTTCCTCTCAAATCAAGTCAAACTTGATCAAATCTCTCTCATGGTTGATCTAATCCAACCATATGATTCAAGCCAACTTAATATAATGAATCTAATTCATTAAATTAAGTTGATTTAATGAGTCATAATCTAAATTAGACTCATTGAATACATGAATCAACTTGAGTCCAACTCAATTAGCCCAATTTGGATTACTCTTAATCCAATATGATTCATCAAATGAATCTAATCCTCTTAGTTCATCATATGAACCAAATCTCCATCTAATTGTCCTTAGTGTGTGACCCTATAGGTTCTTGTAACATTGGCAATGCCCTAAACCCATTTAGGAGCATAAGTAATGAGCGGTATCTAGCAACACATCATTACTACCCAAGTTACAAGAATGTCGAGATCCAACATCACCTTGTGACTACCAATTGTGACTCCTCACAAAATATGTGACATTGTCCTTGTATCCTAGACATCTAGATTGATCAATATGAGGCATAGACCGTGTCATCCTCTAATCAATCTAAATCTTGAACTCCAAGTAGACTCACTCGATCAAATGAGCTCAACATCTAATGTTGACTCATTTGGGCATGGTCATGCACTTCGTGGTCTAACTCTATCAAGAATATTGATGTCGCTCCCGTCATATGGGAGGGATAGATCCCATCTACATCACTCACATCCCTCTGCATAATTTGTTTCATACCCAGTAATCGCCTTTATAGTCCACCCTGTTACGGGTGACGTTTGACGAAACGAAAGTACATAACTCCTTATGTAGGGATCCATGGTGACTTCAGGTCTAAGGACTAATAGTCATACTAATAGCCACATGAGAAAATATATGACACTCATATAACGATCCATGATACTTTATCATGGCGGGTCATTCAGTATACATTCTCCAATGTATACCCATGTGTCAGCTTGATATCTCTATATCCATGACTTGTGAGATCAAGTCATCGAGCTGACCTACATGCTAGTCTTATTGCATTAACATTGTCCCTGAATGTTAATACTCGACTAGGAATGATTTAGAGTAGTGTTCCCTATATCATCTCACTATCGATTCAACTAATCGATTGATATAGGTATGAACCTTCTACTCTAGGACGCTATTATACTTAGTCTATTTGACACTAATACAAATAAGTATAATAACCAAACAAATGCCTTTATTAATATACAAGAATATGATACAATGAGTCCATACAATCATCAAATGATTGGCTCTAGGGCTCTAACTAACAAAATTAATTATATTAGCTAACATGAATTATCAATTAAAATATCAAGACCGAGATTTTAGGTGGCTCTGGCTATCTGAAACAACACCCTTGAACAAGTTTAAGTAAGCATATGACTATTCCTACTGCCAGTGTGTATATATTTATGTATGAGCACTAATGAGCTTACATTGCACTAGACGTGCAATTTTGAGATACAAGATCATGCACTGTAGCCATGGATAAAGGGACTCCACTTAGCTGAGTTGTACTTCCGCAAGCATTACCACAAGCTTCTTCCATCGCATCCTTCGAGACACCCTCGTTACATATGTTTGCGAAAGCTCGCATATACTTCATGCCATATTGAGTGAGCAATCCACAATGTAACTCGCGTGCTTGGACCTAAGGTTTTTTGTTAACACATGGTCATGTTTAATAAAATAGATTGTGAAGATGAATACGCTAGAGCACAATATTTACCACTATTTTCAAGCAAACCCAATCATCAACCAGAGCCTGACTAGATGGCCTCATGGTTTTGAGGACTGAAGGTGCAACATCCGATCCAAAAATTAGATTGCCGATGAGTTTGATGCTACTGTCAAGGTGTGCTCTGTGCATCATCATATCAGTGATCTCCGAGAGAATTTTCTTCTTTTTGTTTGACCCTTCCTCTAATCTTTCATACTGAAAGCAAACACTAGGTTGTTAAGTTATAAGAACAATGCAAGGGGTTAAAAAGGTGCTCCAAAACAGAATCTGCAGTGTTGAAAGATGGAAACTGCATGAAAAGATCGACAAATGGGTCTAAATCAGTTGAAAGACATTACTGATAGTTAAAACCAATTGAAATGCCATGTTTCCTACTTACATATGAAATCCGTGTATATAGTTTTTCTCTCCATTGCTCCAAGTTCACAGGTTAAATATAACATTATCGATCAATATGCTAGAAATCAAGGTCACTCACACATCCCTTGGTACTAGGCCCTTAGATTGGTACCAAAGATACAATGTTCTTATTAAATCATTCAGTCTCCAAGTTAAATCATTGCCACGAATGGAAATAGCATAAAAATAATAAGGGAAAATGAAGTGTTCTTCACTCACCATGTGCCATAAGAATAGGAGGTCAGCATCTCTCTGATTGATGACTCCCATCTGCTTGCTGAGGCGAAGTGCATTCTCAGTTAAATTGGCATTGGCAGGGTCAAAGCCCTGGTAAAGGTACAACTTCTCAGGTTTTACATTCTTATCACCATACTCCATCACATGAGACCCTACACTGTATGTGTTCTGGTTTGATGTCCTCATCTTCACCTGAACACATTATCAGAGAAACCCTTCAAAAAAACAAGAAGAGGACTATAATAGAGATTAACAGGAACTTACTGACTCATACTGTTTCCCAACCGTTTCCTCCTTTAGATTGTGATTCTCACTGCCATAAATATAATTAGAAGGTTAGCAATGCCATCATATTGAAAAGGCTCCTATGTTTGGAGGATTTCTACCCTTAAAAATAGGAATACCATTACAAATGGAAGTTCTGGCTCCTTTTTATCTTTTAAATGAGTTAGCACACCAGGCTGTGTCAAAATTAAGAACCAAGATATGACTTTTGCAGCAATAAAATTTACATTCTGTTATTGTGACAATAGTAACCACACGCTAATTTCTTGACAAAGTTTTTCAAGAAAGACCAAGTTATGGCTTTGAGAAGAGTAAAAGGTAAAAAGCATTTAATGTCCGAAGCAAAATTTTCTTGGGGAAATTTTAAACAAATAAAGCTATGTCATTAGCAAGACTTAAAAGTGTAGCTATTCTGTAATGCACTAACATCTTGTAATTAAAACTAAGTTACTAATCAGAAAATTCAACAATTGAACTTGGATTCGATGCTCTAATCCAATTTGTTGTACTTCAGTGCCTCTTTGTTGTTTCATCTCAAAAGAAACAAAATCACTGAAGAAGGAAATACATTTTAAAAAAAAAATCCTTAGCGGAACCAAACAATCTAATGTCAGCCCATTAACATGAAAAAAAATAAATCAAATGCAATAAAATGTTTAGACCTTTTGAACTTGACAACAGATATGACTTGTTTAGGTATAAAACTCAAACCTGTCTTCCATCCATGCAACGCTATACAAGTCACCAAGGCAAGTCATATATTCCGATGGTGGTGGAGGATCCATCCCAGGACAGTAGGTTCCCCAGCTACTTTCAACAGCATTGGATGCTGTTGTCACATATACATTAAGGTCTTCTGGCATTAAATCTTCAAAGATACTGCCACTCTCACATGCTTCCACATAAATAATCTGTTCAAACGAACACCAACAAAGATCAGCAATTAACTTGGTTATAATACACATTTTGTAATCAAAAGTTACCCATCAGCTACACTCACACAATTATAGAATTTACTACTACCTTGTTTCAAGGCAAGTCATGAGAATCGTCAGATAAGGCACATAAATGCAAACAATAATCAACAAGTCACAAGCAGCCACTGTAAAGTGTCCAAGTACCAAGTGTATGTTAAATATGTAAAAGGGAGACAAAAAAGAAAATCATCATAATTACTCAAAAAGCAAACCTATTTCACCAGGTGGATCAGATACATTCCTTACCTCATGGCTTCATGCCATTATTTTACCTAAAATTAAATTTATCAAGGTTGTGCAAATCATACCTGGAATCTTGTTAATCAATATGCGAGCTTTTTCTGCACGTTTGAGATTTAAATGTGCACCTCTACTTGAGTTATATCTGTTGTCATCCTGAATGGAAATTATGTACGATAGAGATTAAATTCTGTTAATTTCAAGCATTTTTCCAAGGGAATGAATAGTGCATGACAAACTTACATAGTCCATGGACAAATTGAAGTTCACCGACTAGAGTGTATAATGAAATGCATAAAGTAGTATATGTAAAATTTACAACTCATGTTGATTGCAACTGCTTTCTTACAAAAATTCTTGTAAAAAAGGCAGTATGGTTCTTTCTTTCACATGACTTGCTTAATGTTGGGGAACAAAAATATTCTGAAATGGAAAAAAATGGTTCAATATATAACCAATAACAAAATTCCCCATCATAGACATACTTGCATAAAATAAAGGGTTAATTAATAAATCTATTACAACCTATGGAATTCCATATCTATGAAAACATTAAAAAGAGTTAATTAATAAATGATTTGTGAAGTTGGCAAGGAAGGCAAAGTCACCATTGAGGTAATACGCCAGCAGGGAGTCAAGCTAGATGTTGTTGAGGCTGGCACCAGCAAAGTCTCTCTGACTTTGCTACTTGGAATGTCTCTCTGACTCATGGACTAAAGTAAATCTATTGTAAATGCAAAAACTACACAGTGGCATTACCTCGAATGCTAAACGGACAACCTTCTTGGTGCGCTGAAACAGAGAGAGATTCCCTCTGCAAGAGTGTATGTGTTGGAACTGGTCAATGCCGAGCTTGCGAGTGACCTAGCCGAACTGGATGTAGACGAAATCGGAATAGGGGAGGTCGACCTTGATGTAGTTGACGCCGTACCAGATGAGATAACTCCGGATCTGGACACCCTCGAGGTTGGAGATGGAGCCGTAGCCGAGGAAGCCAGACACGCGTGGGGCGTAGTAGACGACGTACTCGAAGTCGACGTAGCACTCTCCGTAGAGATCGATGACGAAGTAGCCGTTGGAAGCGATAGAGAAAGACTTGACGTTGTCGGGGAGGATGCCGGGAGGGAGGTTGTACTCCTGGAGGATGTTGTAGACAGTGGAGATGTTGGACGACGAGGCTGGCGATTGGGCAATCACCACCGCGGAGAGGGAGGAAGGGAAGAAGAGAGAAAGGAGGAGGAGGAGGGAGGAGGACTTAGTGTCAAGTAATGGTATACACTTAGGCACGTCTAATAGTATCCTCCCCATCGGAGTCACTGCTATTATTTGTATGACCGAAGAAAACCAACTATTAATTTGTCATAAAGATAGGTTGACAAGATAATAAAATTAAAACCCCCTCTTACAAATGTTGAGATTTTGTATACGTCCACACTATCGTGGCATACAAAAATTCATGATGTATGAGGTAATTTTATTTGTCAGTTTGACAAGAAAATAAAATTAATGGGAAAAACCCCTCTAACAAATGTTTGGTTTTATATACGTCCACACTATCGTGGCATACAAAAGTCACGGTGTTTGAGGTAATTTTATTTGTCATAAAGACTTATTGACAAGATAATTAATGGGTAAAACCATCCTCTTACAAATGTTCAATTTTGTATACGTCCACACTATCGTGGCATGCAAAATTCACGGTGTTTGAAGTGTTGGTGAATTTAAATAATATTGTTTGAGGAATCAATGTTATTTTAAATTCAAAAGTTTTGACCAAATATTTGATAGACCAACTATTAATTTTATTTGTCATAAAGATAGAATGACGAGATAATAAAATTAATGGATAAAATCTCCTCTTTGATTTTGTATACGTTCACACTATCGTGGCATACAAAATTCATGGGGATTTTAAGTTGTTGGTCTTGACCAAATATTTTTGTGATTCTTAGGATTTAAAATGTTTGTCAATCCCCTAGTTCTTATACTATAGAATAGACTTAGTAGTCCCAATTGTAATGATTGGAAATAGGACTTGGACATTTAGGTAGACTGTCCACTTAAAACTAAGAACAAAATAGGTGTATTTCATTCATTAGTTAATACATGATTAGTGGTGTTATCTACCGGTACCTAGTGTGTAGATACGGTAGTTACTGATCATGTATGTAATTCATTGCAGAGGTTCCATGAAACCTGATAACTATATGAAGGAGAAGTCACCGTCTACATGGGCACTGCTGCAAAAGTGGTAGCTATTGCAGTGGGAAATGCTTATCCTCTGATAGGAATAAAATATGGATTTTAAGAAATTATCTTTACGTACCAAGTTTAGAAAGAATTTGATTTCGGTTTCTAAACTATCGAAGAATAGATATTTTGATAACAAACTTGTTATCAAGAAAATAGGAAAGATATTTGTTGGTACATTGGTTGACAATTTATAATCCAATAACTCCCACGATGCAATAAATGAAAATTAATAACATATTTTCTAAATAAGAGAAAACAATCTTCAAAAATGAACCAATCACATCCTTGGCAGTCTAAGGCTAGGTTATATTAACTTGAGTAGGATTCAAAGAATAATAATAATTAATGAACTCTTGGGTTCATTGGTAGTGGAAATCTTTCCAACCTGCGAGTCTTACTTGGAAGGAAAAATAACCAAGAAGCTTTTAAGTCTAAGGGGTATAGAGCTGAGGATGTGTTGGAATTGGTTCATTCTGATATGTGTGGTCCTATGACTATCCAGACAAGAGGTAGGTTCGAATATTTTGACAACTATTTGAAATATAGATATATTTACTTGATGCACCGCAAGACTAAGTGCTTTGATTAGTTCAAAGAGTACAAGGCTAATGCGGAGAAACGTCAAAGTAAAAGTATCAAGTCACTATGGTAATATCATAGTGGCAAGTACCTCTTGGGAGAGTTTAGGAGTCACTTATCAGAAGAAGGGATTCAATCCCAACTAACTACACCTGGTACACCCCAACAGAATGGTGTAGTGGAAAGAAAGTATAAGACTCTTATGGAATAATTAGATCGATGATGAGTTATTCAGAAAATTACCAAATTCGTTTTAAGGATATACACTGGAAACGGAAGTGAACATAGTACCTTCTAAGTCAGAACTCTCTACTCCCATAGAATTGCAGAATGGGCATAAGCCTACTCTGAAGCATATTCGGATTTGGGTGGTCAGCACATGAGAGACACTGATAAGTTGGGCAGGAGTTCACTTGTTTGTGAGTTATCCTAGAAAAACGAAAAGAGATTTATAGTCCTTAAAATCGGAAGGTCATTGTTGGCACCAATGCTCGATTTTAGAAAAGGACTATACTATGAACCACAAGCCCATGAGTAAAAATTGTTCTTAAGGAAATTAAAGGGCACGTCTAACCTAGTACCAACTGTACAAGATGAAATATCACAAGAAACTGCAACACATATCACAAATAATACACAATTGCATAAAGTGCCTCGTCATAGTGGGAGGGTTGTTAGGCAACCTAAAAGATTCATGTTTTGGGAGAGTCTTTGAACTATATCCCTGGTGGACATGAACCTGATCCCCGGACATATGACGAAGCACTCCAAGATAAAGATGCAGCATCTTTACAAAGAGCAATAAATACAAAATTAGAATATATGTATTCTAATAGAGTCTGGGAGCTTATAAAATCACCAAATGGTGTAAAAGCCATTGGGTGAAAATTAGTCTACAATAGGAAAAGAGGGATAGACAGGAAGGTAGAAACTTTCAAAGCAAGGCTTGTTGAAAAAGGAAACTTTTCCACCTGTAGTCATGCTCAAGTCTATTCGGATTCTTTTATCTATTACTTCTCATATGGACTATGAGATTTAGCAAGTGGATGTCAAGGCAGCTTTCCTTAATGGAAGTCTTGAAGAAAACATCCATATATAGCAACCAGAAGGGATCATTGCAAAGAGCAAAGAGCATCTTGTGTGTAAGCTCAATCAGTCTATGGACTGAAGTAAATCTTCAAGGTCTTGGAACATCCGGTTTAATAAAGTAGTCCAGACCTATGGATTTAACCGAATGAGTCTTGTGTATACAAAGAGTGTGATGGAAACGTGGTAGTATTTCTTGTACTATACGTAGATAATATTTTTGGTAGTTGGAAACAATATCAAAGTGTTGTCAGAAGTAAGGGTATGGTTGTCCAAAATAATTTGATATGAAGGACTTGGGAAAATGTATATATTCTTGGGATCAAAGGGATCGCAAGAAAAGAATATATTTTTCTTATCCCAAGCTTCATATATCGAAACAATCTTAGCTCGTTTTAGCATGTAGAACTCCAAGAAAGGTTTCTTACCTTTTAGGCATGGAGTAGCTTTATCTAAAGAGATGTCTCAAAAGACATCAAAGGAAATAAAGGACATGAAGGCAGTTCCTTATGCTTCGGCTGTAGGAAGTCTAATGTATGCAATGCTGTGTACGAGACTGGATATCTGCTTTACCGTGGGCATGGTTAGCAGATATCAAAGCAACTCTGGACAAGGACATTTGTCTGTGACAAAGCATATATTGAAATACCTTAGAGGCACTAGAGATTATATGCTAGCTTACAAGGCAGGTAATTTGTTCCCTGTGGGTTGCATGGATTTTAACATCCAATCGGAAAGGGACAATAGTAAGTCAACCTCGGGGTTTTGTGTTTACTTTAGGAGGTAAAGTCATAACTATGGAAGAGTGATAAGCATAGGTGCTTTTTCGGACTCCACCATAGAAGCTGAGTATATGGCAGCCTCTGAGGTAGCCATAGAAGCTGTATGGCTCAGATACTTCAAGATAGACTTAGATATGATTTCTGGTTTGGCCAAAATAATTTGGTGCAGTAACAAACTCGAAGAAACCATAAGTCCATAAGGCAAGTAAACACAATAGAGCGCAAGCACTACCCAATACGAGAAATCGTATAACGAGGAGAAGTTGTTGCTGCTTAGATTGCATCAAGTGATAAACTAGAAGATCTTTTCACTAAGGCCCTTAAGGCAAGAGCTTTTGATGGGCATGTTGAAGGGTTGGGAATCAGATGTATGGCAGCAGATATGACAGCTTAGTCTTTTAGTATAAGTGGGAGATTGTAAGGATGTATACTAAAAGCCTAGCTTTTGGTATAAACATTTATCTAGAAATAAGAATCACATTAGTCAAATGTCTATATTTATGATAAATGTAGTTGTTCAATTAATTTATATTGTAGATAACATGGTGTGTGGTGTCATACACAGAGTATCATGTTATCAACACCTTATAAATTATAAACAGTTGCTCACGACTAAGATGGAAAGGAACGAACCATTATAATAGTCGTAGTGTAATTAGGTATTAGTTTATCTTGACTAATAAATTACACTAGTACACTCTAAGTGTGTTGAGTAGGACCATTTTAGGTAAGTTCTTTTTATACTGTCTTGATAAAAGAACTAGATCTTAGTTATTATGGAAGTGTGTACTCTTAATCCTAATATAATAACAAGCACATATATTTGATATTTATTTCTTTAATATATCAATGGGTGAGATTTAGTTTGATAAATCAATAAGTCCGATAAGTTGGGAAATGATATCACTTATAGTGTGTGTTGTTGATTATAAAAGAAAACTGTGTCCTAGTGATCTAGGTTGAGAATGACCCCAAGAGGAGCTCATAAGGATTGTCATGTTAAACCCTGCAGGTGGACTTAGTCCGACATGATGATAAGGTTGAGTGGTACTACTCTTGGACTAAGATATTAATTAAGTAAGTTGTCAGTAACTCATTTAATTAGTGGACATTCATTATCTTAAACACAGGGAGACTAACACACTCATAATAAGAAGGAGCCCAAAATGTAATTTGGAATTGGTGCGGTAGTTCAATAATAGTTCTTTAGTGTAATGAATTATTATTGATGAAGTTAAGTTATGTGTTCGGGGCGAACACGGAATGCTTAATTTCATCGAGAGACCAAAATCAATTCCTCCTCTCTGTCCCTATCGTAGCCTCTTGTATATAGAGATTTATACCCACCACATACCCACCTTCTTACCCATCCTAATGGGGCCGACCAAGCTAGCTTGGAACCCAAGCTAGGACCGGCCAAGACCAAGTGGATGAGCCAAGTTGGTGGCCGACCAAAGCTTGGGTCCCAAGCTTAGGTGGCCGGCCACTAGAATATTAAAAAGGATTTTTATTAAAATTATTTCTTATATGGATATCATGGTTTTAAAAGAGAGTTTAAAATTTAAATCTTTCCTTTTATAGCTTTCTACAAAAGATTAAGAAAAGATTTGAAATCTTTCCTTATTTGTAGATTGAAAGGAGATTTTAATTTTGAGAAAACTTTCCCTTTTAACCATGATCATAATTTAAAAGAGAGTTTTAAAAATTAAATATTCTCTTTTATTAGTTTCTACAAAAGATTAAGAAAAGATTTGATATCTTTCCTTATTTGTAGATTGAAAAGAGATTTTAATTTTTAGAGATAACTTTCCTTTTTGGAAATTATCCACATGTTTAAAAGAAAGATTTTAATTTATAAAATTTTCTTTTTATAACCCATGAAGGAAAAATTATTGGAGAATTTTTTTATAAATTTTCGGAAACAAATTAGGAAGTGTTAATTTTTGTTTTAATTAAAACTCTCCTTGTTTTGGGGAAATAAGTGGTCGGCCATGTAATAAAAAGGAAAATTGTTTTTAATTAAATAAAAAAAAATCATGGAAAAAGAATTAAGGAAGTTTTTAATTAAATTTCCTTATTTGCCAAGACCAAGGAATATAAAAGAGGAGGTAGAGGTGCCTTCATAGTGAACGACTCTATTATTTTTCTTCCTCTCTTTTCTTCCTTGGTGGTGACCGGCCCTATTATTTTTCCCTCTTCCTTTTCTTTCTTCTTCATTGGCCGGACCTTGTAATCTCATGGAGCTTGAAGATGGCCGGATTTTAGCATGGAGAAGAAGGAGAGAAAGGAAGTATCCCTTGGAGCTTGGTGGTGGTGACCGAACCACATCTATTCATGGAATATTTGTGGTGGCCGAATCATGCTTGGAGAAGAAGGTGGCTTAGGTGGATTCTCATCTCGGTAGATCGTTGCCCACACAACGTCCGGGATAAGAAGAGGAATACGGTAGAAGATCAAGAGGTTATTTGCTTACAAAGAAAGGTATAACTAGTAATTGTTTTCCGCATCATACTAGTTTTCTTTGTATAGTTATTTTTGGAAATACCAAACACAAGAGGCATTAGATTCTAGATTTTCGGATTTGTTTCGAAGATGTGTTTCTTTTTGTTTTGGTTTTCGAATTTGTGATTCGATTGTTCTTTTTGGTTTACCTAGAGTTATTTAAGGAAATTAAATATTAGTTTTTCCTTAAAAGGCTTTGTCTAGGCAGTGGTGGTTACTCCCATATCCAAGAAGGCCATGTGCCTCGCCATGCAGTCCTGGAAGCCAATTTTGGAAATTAATATTTAATGAAATTAATAACATAGGTGGATTTGGATCAATAGTGTTAAGTTCCGCTTGCGATCCAAATCTAAACCATTAAGAACAAATAAGTTAAATTTGGAATCAATGATGTTAAGTTCCATCTGCGATTCCTAATTTAACTTCTATAGAACACAGTAGGTTATTTAAGAAAAGGTTCGACACTTGTACAAAATTTTTGTACAGTGGAACCGGTATGATTTTTTTAGGACTAACCAACAATAACTCCCCCTCCACCAGACCGTGGGAGAAGGCGCTCATCAAGATCTCTGAGGTAGCTGACGAGACGTCCTGGGCTACCTGGTTGATGCGCTTGATATATCTTCTCAAGGGTTTCGTAGACCCTTGCTTGAGGGCGAAGAGACAGTGGTCTGTCTTCTGATACTTCCTACTATTGGTAAAATGGCACAGGAAAGCATTCTTGAAGTCTTGAAAGTAGGTGATGGATCCGTTCGGCAATCCATCGAACCACTTTTGTGTCTAGCCAGATAGAGTGTTCAAGAACACTCGACACTTGATGACATTGCTATATTGGTGCAGCAATGCAGCGTTCCGAAATTTTTAGAGATGATCCTTTGGGTCCTTACTTCCATTGTATTCTCTAATAGTTGGAGGCTTGTAGCCCTTCGATAGCTTCTCTTCAAGTACCCTTAGAGAGAATGACACTTTCTCCTTAGACATCTCCCTCAGCTCCTCCCGAGGGACTATAGATTTCCCCTTCTTCTGATCTCTAGGCGGGGAACTCTCAACCATGGAGACCTGGTGCTGCTCTTTCTTATTATAATAGTCTGGGTAGGGCTCGCGATAAAAGGCTTAGGCGAAAGTCTCAAACTATTTCCTCTTAGACCCCCTGTCGGAAATGTGGGTCTGGTCCTTTGAAACTGCAGGCATTTTGGGTGGTTGTGAAGCAGTTGTCTATTTTTCGGAAGCCGCTCGCCTTTTGTCCTCCTTGAACAGTTCGTACTCTCCTACTGTCATGGTGAAGTTGATCCTTCATGTATCCTTCATCGTCATGCTCCAGAACAGGTGAAGGAAGTTCCCACAGACGGTGCCAAATTGATCTTGTTCAGAATCTAAGTCAGATGAAGGCCGACTGAGATGGCGTTGGTGTTGACAGAGAGGCAATTTGGACACACCTAGCGTGTGCACACCAGAAAGGTGGACCTCCAGGTGGACCTCAAGGATAGTAGTGACGAGACCGACAGTACTTACGCTCTGCGCACACTCAGATAAGAACACGGAACGTTAGAGACCAGAAATCAGGGAAAAAGTCCTTGGCGCAGGCCCTCCGACGCTAAAGTCAAGTCCTTTTCCCTCAAAAGAACAATGTACGAAAGAAAAACAGAACTATAGAAGATGAGTGCGAATGTGCGCGTACTTAGCTAAGGGAGAGGACCTCCCTTTTTAAATGATGCTGCGTACCTTCAGAGCCTACATGTTGTTAGAGAATGTCAGGTATCAGAGCCTGTCGGGTGAGAGAAGGTGTACGGTGGCCTCCTATTGGTGGAAAGAAGGCTCCATTTGCAGAGGGTAGCAGACCATTGGAATATTCCTTGACGTATGACAGTTATTCCCTGACAAAATGTTACGATTCCCTGACATTGTTGTCGCTTAATGCCTTCTGTCCCGCTCGGGTTTAGTTACGAACAGCTCGGGATGTCCGTTCGAGTGTGCCAATTGACTCGAGTCTTGATGAGGGAGATGAGCTATGATAAGGGTCCCCTCTTTCACGCTTGGATCACTGAAAGGCCAATCGGGAATTATCTTACTAAAAGTACCAGACTTGACTATACTGACCAAGTTGAGGAAACCCGACCAGTCGGGGCAAGTCAGACATTACCCCAGGTTGTATTTTATGTCTCAGATATGAGACCCTGATATATCTATATCTGACCGGGAAATATGCGATTGATGACGTTAGGTGGTCTAACTCCTTGTTTTTCCTCCTAACTGCTGGCTGTCACGTCCTTTTAACTTTTGAGTGTCACATCCCCTTGACTTCTGACTGTTATATCTCTTTGATTTCTGACTACATGATCTTATCAGGCCCTATCTTTATACACCATATCATTTATCATAGGTATTTGTGAGATGCCAGACCTGCCTAGATTATAGATGCATGAAATCTATGATAGTGTCTAGGCTAGTTCAATGATATTGTATATGTAATAATATTTAGTAACAGAGATGAAAAATCTACGCTATTAACTTAATACTGGCTTTATGCATAACGAAAAAGCATACTGGTAAACTTACATCTCACCCATTCTAATCAACATATGGGTTTTACGAGTTATTCAATTTTACTTAATTAATTAGTGATGATTTGAAAGTTAAATTCAGGTTTAGTTTTATATCAATTAAGTGAGTATTTTTTTTAAACCAATTTCTAGTTTGTGGTGAGGTTAGGGGTTTACTTTAGAACGATCATATCCTTAGACAAAGACAATAAAAGAAATTATACACTTAAAGACAATAAAAGAAATTATACACTTAACTAACTTAATATAAATTTTTAGTGTAACTAAATTAAGATTAAGTGAATTAATTTCTGCCAATTTCACTTAACTAGGTACACTAGGTAGGATATTCTATTTTTCTTATTTAGTCATTCTAATTCTAAGTTAAGAATAAAGTAAATATGACATTGGAAGAATTAATTCAAACAATCAAGTCAAATATAAAAATAAATAAAATAAAAATTAATTGTTCCCATAAATTAATGAGATAAGTTTATTGTTTTCTCCCTATATCGCAGCTTTGATGATATCCAGCGAGTATGTTTCTCTACTTGCGCTACATAGTCCTACCACATTGGCATTGTATTTTATTTGTATATTAATTAGTATAAATTTACTACCACAGGCCGTGAGTCAATGCCAGGTGTATTTAAGCCCGTAAACCACAATTTTATCGTTCAATCGTCAGGCTAGGCATTGTTGTCCATGTTATAGATGATATGACCTAATCTCTTATTGTTGATGATGGTATGAGATCAAAGGTTAAATAAAGAGAAAGAAGTCCTCGGGGTAACTATGCAGTAGGGGTTCTCCCGATTGAGGGTAAGATCCGGTCAATTAGAAGATAATTTTTTTTAATAGACAGTTATCTAAAAATATTAGATTAATACATCGTGATAGAAATAAATTTTCTATGGACCTTACTGATTATCCTAATTAGTAGCTGTAAGCTATTCACCGACTGACAACTAAATAAAAATAAAAATAAATAAGAAGAAGTATTAGAGCATTCACAGTCCCACTATAACGTTACATAAATGAGAAATCTCCCTTCCATACTGGGAGGGAGGTTTTTCATAAGTGGTTCTGTGGTTAGAGCCGCTTCTTAGGGGATTTTAATTTTTTTTTTATATTTAAATTTTTTTAATAATTTAAAAAAAGACAAGAGAGCAACGGTTAATTTACAGGTTGCATGCCGTTGAACAACGACTAATTTTTAGCCGTTGTTCAACGTTTTAATTTAATTATTTAATATATAAAAAAATGTATAAATATGGGATATATTTCATTCATTCCATTGCTATCTTTGCTCTCAACTCATTTCTTCCTTTTATTCTCTATTTGTATTCGAGATTGATGAAAATCTCAATACTTCTTTTACAAATCTTTTGAATTTTTCAAATACGGAAGGAAATACATCTTCTCAAAATACTCGCACTCCTCCAAATATCCAATATCCTCATATTTACTCTCACCCATAATATCCTCTAAATGTTCAAAATATTTAATATATTCCACAATATTCTCCAAATTTTTCAAATTCTCAAAGTTCTCAAAATTTTTTGCAGACGTGGAATCCAAGTAACGTCGCCTCAGCTCCATTTGGTATGTATCCATCCCAAGATTGGTCAGCAATGGGTAGCGAACTTGTGATGCCTTATCCTTGCGTATTTTCTCCTACTCAACCACCTATCATAGATTCAAATGAATCAAGAAAGGCAAATATTGATCCATCTATCAGCGACAAAGAATCTCTAACACCATCATCTGTTCTTGCAACTCAATTGCCACCACACTCATCATAAGAGGAGCGTGAAATTGAGCTGGAGGAAAATGAATCGAAACGAAGATTTTGGTCTCTCGATGAAGATGTGGTCCTTGCGAAGTCATGGGCAACTATAAGCAATGATGCAATCAGTGGTAAAGACCAGAAGGATCTATGACGAGAAGTTATCAGCTGTTGGAATGTAAGCAATGAAGCTTTTTGGAAACGTATAACTGATTACTACAATAAACATCGCCCCACTGGATCTATGACGAGAAGTTATCAGCTGTTGAAACCATATTATTATAGGTTTGCACCGATGGTAAATGAATTTTCTGCAACTTATAATAATTTTTATACGTATCGGCAAAGCAATTGGTGTAACGAGAATGTGTTGGAGAATGCATTGAATATGTAGAAAGCCAACAACAAAGGCAAGGATTTTAAGTATATGCATGTGTGGAGGGTTCTCAAAGAATATGAGAAATATACTCCACAATCAATTGCTTATTACTCTAACAAGAAGGCAAGGACATCCAAATCAGGGGGAAACACTTCAACATCAAATCCAGATACAAGTGTTGATTTAGATGACTCTGAAGTCCGCATTCACCCTATAGGGCAAAAGGCAACGAAGAGAAATGACAAATCTAAAGCTAGAAAGGGCGACACAATGGAACATAACATCGACAAAGAATGGCAAGATATTAAAAAATATCAAATCCAAAAAATGGCTTTGTGGGAAGCCGAGATCTTTCATAAGGATTATGAAATTCTTATGAAGGATACTAGTGAGATGACACCAGGACAACTTTATTTACATGAAAAAATGGTAGAAAAAATTAAAGCTAGAGAGGGCGACACAATGGAACATAACATCGACAAAGAATGGCAAAATATTAAAGAATATCAAATCCAAAAAATGACTTTGTGGGAAGCCGAGATCTTTCATAAGGATTATGAAATTCTTATGAAGGATACTAGTGAGATGACACCAGGACAACTTTATTTACATGAAGAAATGGTAAAAAAAATTAAACAGAGACATGGCTTGGTGTAGATGAGTTTACGTTTATTTTTATATATTATTATAATTTATGTCTTTTTATTTGATGCATTGTAATATTTATGTATTTTTTTTAATTATTAATGTTGTTTTATGTTAGCAATTTATAAATTTAAATTTTATAAAAAATTAATGGTGTATAATGTAAAATATAAAGGAGAAGTGAGAATTATATATAATAAAAAGTGTAGGATCCATGAGGGAATTGTTAAAAGATTGTGGCAATGAAGGAGCTCACAATGGGTTCTAATCATTATGGATGCCCTTAATTACTTAATATTATTTCAAATAAAATATTAGTTTATTGAAAAAGGAAACATAAATATAATTGAAATTACCATACACTGCGCGATTCACAACAATGCGATATTATAGAAGTAATATTCATCAATCAAACAATTGCCGTCTCCGTCATTTTCGCCATCCAAGTCGGCGGCTCTATTCCGGTCTGCTCCTGCACCGTCTTCAGCAGCGGCGGCAACATTCTGTAGACTCCGGCCATCTCCTTCATCGCCCCTCCTCCTTCCGCACCATCGCCGCTGCCGTTAGTCCACACGCTTATCTTTGGCTGCAGACCGCGGACGGCCTCCGCGTTAAGCCGCGCCATGTCCTGGTACGTCCCGCCGTTGATCATGAGGTAGTCCCGGAGCGCTGAGTAATTTCCGTCAAGCGCCTCAAGCAGCGAAGCGATGTACAGCTTTTGTGCTTGTGCCATTGCCACCAAGCCCTCTGCCTCCTTCTTCTTGGCGTAAAGCTCTGCTTCCGCCTCATTCTGCCGTGCGAAACGCGCGGCCTCAGACGTGGCTCTGCGCCCTTCCGCAAGCTTCTCCTGCTCGTACAGGAGGCCTTCGGCTTCCTTCTGTCGCTTGTACAGCTCCCAATTTGCCTCTTGTACCTGCACGCAAAGCTCAAACGTAGCTTCCTGCTCCGCCTAATCTTGTCGAACAAATTGACTGCGCAATTAAGGGGGAAAGAAAAAGAGGAGCGAACCTTCATGTCGTAGTCAACTAAAGCTTTACTGAGCAACTCTGCCCTGAGCTTCTCGGTCTCCCTCAGCGCATTCCTCCGCTCCACCTCCAGTTGTAGCTCAGCTTCCCTTATAGCTACCGCCTTGGTGCCCTCAACCTCGGCCACCTTGGCCTGCCGCTGCCACTCTGCCTTTTTCATAGCCAGATCCGCGTTGGCCTCTGCCACCTCTGCTTCCCTCATGTTTTGATAAATCTTGACCTCGGATTTCACCTTTGACTCCACCTTTATCCCTTCCCCTTCTCTCTGCGTCGAGTAAATCTTCGTCTCTGCATCGATCTTGGACGCGTTCTGCTTGGTCTGGCCGTCCCGTACCTTGGAGCCGATCTCGCCTTTCATTCTGGCCTCGGCGACGTCGACCTTGGCCTGGTTGGCGGCCTCTTGCTGCGTTTTCTGCCCCAAATAAGAGAAGTACTCGTGGTCCTTGACGTCGACTAGCTGCTTGACGTTGGCGTTGTAAATGATGAGACCGAACTGGTTGAGCTCCAGCTGAACCTTCTCGAACACCTCTTGCTTGAAGGTTTTGGTGCCCTTGAAGATCTGCTCCATGGTCATGGAGGCAGCAAGCACGCGGGTCTCACCCTCGATGACGCCCTGCACAAGCTCTTTAACGTGGCTGGAAAGCTTGTCGTGGGGGGAGATGAGCTTGGCGTAGAGGAGAAGGGAGTCGCGGGAGTCGACGCGGGGGCCAATAGTAAAGACGGCGGGGAGGATGAAGGGGAGCTTCTCGGCGCTCATGGCCTGGACCTCGAAAGTGTAGTTGACGGGGGACATGTCGAATTTGGTGCAGCGCTGACCAGGGAGGACGAAGGCCTTCTTCGCCAGCTTAATATCACGAACACCATATCCGGTGATCGCCAGGTACTCCGATGCGCCGGCGACTTTGTAGAATACCATTCTGATCAATTAAGAATTTTTAACTAACTTTGGGTGTATATCGCAATTCGCAGGGATGAATCGTGAAATGAGAAATATGAGAGCTAGTGTATTTATAGGGACGAAGCGACGACTCGGCCGGGAGTAAACGGTCGATAATAAGGTGGGCGCGCAGCCGCATTAGTTGAATTGCTTTCTAATGGTTATTAAAAGAAAAAGAAGAATAATAGGAAGAAAGGTCATGGGTCATTAATATTTATAATATATAATATGGTGTTCTTGTCCGAGAGTCGAGTCGACGGACATTAGAAAAATGACGCTCATATTAATTAGATGTAGACTGAAGATGACGTGGACCTCCAACGAGCTAAGCCTGCAACCATAAATCGTTAGTGTCGAGCCTGGGAGGGATTCTCCGGCGATAACCCTCCAACGCTCAAATTAGTCATCGGCGGTAAGCGAATGAAGTAGAGAAGAGAAAAGAACAGCAGCATAACTGTAGCCACAGTGGCAGTGAACATACCTTCGTCGAAGCCTGAGAATCCTTATATAGGGCTCCCGGGAGGCACGCACACGCTTCCCAAGGCATGCATGCTTCTCAAAGAGTACCTGGAAATGACGTGTCAGAAAAGTGTGTCTGACGACGCTATACCTTAACAGTCTGAGCATATCCCTGACGTGACAGTGAAAACTTCCACTGTACGATTCACCATTTGACCATGCCATCAGTCATGCCGCCTGTCGGTGACATTCGTCCCTAGGAAGATATCGTCAACTGCTCCTTTTATCCGTTATTGGGCCAAGTGAGAGAACCGCTCTGCCAGTCCGTCGTCCGGGTGACATCATGGCCGGGCCGAGCGGGAAAGGTCGCTCGGCCAATGGTCCGCTGTCTCGGCTCCGTCTTGTCGAGCGAGGGAGCTGTGCTTGCTTGATCGGGGTTGCGTCCACTATTCAACCGAGTGGGATGGCCGCTCGGCCTTCGTCCTTCTATGCTTGAGCTTTCTGAGCATCGGAAGCTCGGTATTTAGCCGAGCTGTCGTAGTGCCGGATCGGGTATTCCTTGCGCTGATAGGGGTGGAAGGGTCGCTTGATCGGACGAACTCCCGGGGCGTTGACCATCTTGACCCTCTATCAGGCGGGCCCCACCCTACCACCGGATCACGTGCCTCCCCCTCAAGTCTAGTCGAAGGAGGCTGCAAGTCCGACTGACTGGACAAATAGTCTGGTGACCGATTGGCTGATCGGCCAATGATCAATCCACGTAGGGCTGATCTCCTAGGCCGTTCATCACCCTGAGGACTTACACTTGGGAAATTTCTCCTTCGGCGTCTTCGGATGGGCGCGACCCGCGCGGTCAACACTGATGTCACCCGAATCTCCTCGGAATTCGTGCAAATCATCCCCATTAAGGACGAGCACGCACCCACGCTTAATGATGGTGCTCATTAAATGTTGTCCCGTGGGAGGATGTCACATGTCTCCACCGCAGTCGTCGCACGCCCGAGTTGACAGCTTCTGATGTGACGTTTGGCGGTTCAAATTCAACGGTTGGATGTGCGCTCTGATTCCCGTGCCCTAAATCAGACGACTCTAGTCGGTCAAGCCACGCTTTATAAAGCCACAGTGTCGACTTCTGTTCGACGTCTTCCTCGTGTTCTCCGGCGATTCTGCTCGTGTCCAGTGCTTTGGCGAACCTCGACTTTCTCCTTCAGCAATCTCTCCCGCCGTAATCTCTTCGATCTTTCGCAATCTTAGCTTCTTTGTAGCGTTCATAGTCATTCCTTTTTCCTGTGTCCGCTTGGTTTTTCCCGATCGTCTTCTCCGTCGAATCACTTGTTCTTGCTTTCCGGCATTGGCGAGCTCTTCTCAGCCGTCCGACCCTGTGCCCGGACCTTGGTATACCACTATAGAGACGAGGTTCGACGCGAACGACGCTGCGAGCTTCATAAATGCCTTCGACCTTCCCGCTGACCATGAAATCGTTCTGACTTCATCGTCCGACCGACCCCATAACCCACCGACTGGCATTGTGTGTTTTTTCCGAGACCAATTTATGGCCGGTCTTCGATTCCCCATCCATCCCTTCATCACCGAAGTTTGCAACTATTTCGGAGTCCCCTTAGCGCAGCTCGTCCCCAATTCCTTTCGCCTCCTGTGCAGCGTAGTGGTCTTGTTTAACTCCTTTCGGAGCACAGTATTCCTTTAACTCCTCAGGCCTTCCACTTCTTCTATTATCCTAAGTAGTCCGAGCTGGGCACCTACCTCTTCCAGTCTCAGATCGACCTGGTTTTTTTTGACAAAATGACTACTTCAAACAAACACTAGAAATAGTATTTTTTTTTCTACCTGCGACTCCCAGAACGACCAAGCTTCTAGACCAAATGGCAGGTCGAGCTTCCACCTCAACCAGGTCTGAAGAAGTGCAAGACCCGGCCGGAATACCTCCATGCAACTAACATGTTGGCCGACCTGAAGTTCAACATCCACAGGCTGCTGTCGGAAGGCGTTATGTACATGTTCGGGCTGAGTCTGATCCGAACGAAGCTCCCGAGCAACTTAGGTAAGAGATTTCTAGACCTTTTCCTCTTGAGTCTAACTGATTCTTTCCTTTTTTTTTGCAGTCGATATCATGATGCGCTCCCGAGCAGCCAGTATTATGAAGGTCAAGCAAGCTAAGATCAAAGCAGCTATAGCAAAGGAGATGGAAAGGCTCGGCTTGATCCCGGTCGGCTCACAGGAAGGTACACTTGGGGAGACCCCAACTGTGGATGAGGGGACCGCCGAACGAACGCCCAGTCTAGAAGGGTCGACTGACCCGCGCCTGGTCTCAGAAGTGCCACCCGCCGTCCATACTGAGGGCTCGGGGGTCTTCGGGTGATGAGGTGTCGCTTATTCGGCATAAGAGACGCCGAACGGACACACCCTCCCGCTCCGCCACTTCGGCCATGCAAGCTTCCGAGCGGGGAGGCACTCCATCTCCAGTCGCTCCTGAAACAGTTGAAGTCATTTCCTCCGACTGGACTCCTTCCTTGGCCGATCTCCCACTGAATCCCATTGCTGCCCAGCTGCTCACGACTTTACCTCTGGCTCCGCGGCGCATCATGCGGTCCGCGGTTCTTCCCGTCCCGGCGGCTTCTTCTCAATCAGCACCGAGCAGGCGGCAGTCCATCAGTGCCATTCTGCGCTTGCCCACAGATGACTTGCTCGCACCGAGTGACCAACCTAATACCCCCGAGCATCAGGTCTACTTTCGCGGGCGGCTCGCCTATATCTGGGAAGAAGCTAGGGTGTGAGCGGCAATGGCGCCTCCGGGGGTGCTTTCCAACAACCACATGGAAATGCCCACTGGCGTAGGTATCTAACAGTAAGTCAAATGTTACCTCCGGTTAGCGTGAATCATTTATCTTGTTTGCTGGCAGTATTTGGTGGAAAGCATCGCAGTGTGTCAGTAGCTTTCCCTTGTGGAGGACGAGCTAAAGAAATTGAAGATCTCCGACGGAGCATCTTCTTCCCAGGGGCCATCTATCGCCCAATTGAAGGTCGATCTGGAGAAGGCCAACAAACTACTGGAGGCCGAGCAGCTGAAGTCCTCCAGGCAGGATACTATGTTGGGTCGGCTCGAAGCGCAAATAAAGACGTATGACCAAAAGATCGACCTGGCTACAACTAGAAAAAATCGAGCTGTTGCTGACCTGGACTTGAAGAACCAGGAAGCTCGGAACTTGGCTGAGAAGCTCAAAAAGGCGGAGGACCTTTTAGCCGCCGAGCGAGAGAGTCGTTTGGCTTGGGAGACTGACCTTTAGGGAAAAGTGAAGGCCCTAGAGGATGCTCTAGAGGCTTCTCGTTCGGCCCTGAAGGTCTACCAGGAGGCTGAATCGGGTCACTTCGCGGTCCTGAGGTAGGAATACCTCTGCTCGGACCCCTTCCTGGAAAGGGTGGCTAACCGGATCGTCCAATCATTTGAGTTGGCCATCGGCGCAACATTCAGCCAGCTAAAGGAGAATGGCCACCTCCCCGAAACTCTGACCTGTTGGGATTTTCGAACGGCAAAAATCGCTTTTTGCGTTGCAGAAACCTCGAAATCCCATGCCACCGGATCCGTGTGAAGAAAATAATTTCAAAAACTTTACGTGTATGAGTTTCTAAACCTAGATCTACTCTAGATCTAAATGATAGAGTGATTACCCTTGATGCGAAGCCCTTCCCTTATCCCGCTCGTCCAAGTTTGCCGGATCTTGAGAGTGATCAAGTGGACACTCCTCTATATGTATCCACACGAACGATTAGGTGGAGAAAAATCAAACAAAAGGTGTGCTAGCACCTTTGAAGGTTCGGCCAAGGTGGAGGAGAGGGAGAAGAAGATGAGAAGAGAAAGAAGAAGAAGGTTACAAAACCAAAATGAAACTCACCATTAAGTTAAGTGGTCGGCCACTTCAAGAAGGCTTTTAAACCTCCATGGGATATCAAGAGTCACAACTCTTGATCTCCCTCATGAGGTGGCACACACATGTGCTATCCTTGATGATGTGACACATCATAATTAGCCCACTCAATGCCAACTCACAAATGAGGTGGCAATGGTCAAGTCAAACTTGACCTTTCATCTTCCTCTCAAGTCAAGTCAAACTTGACCACTTCTCTCCCATGGTTGATCAAATCTAACCATTGGTTCAAGTCAATTTTTAATTTAATGAATCTCTATTCATTGAATTAAATTGGCTCAATGAGTCTAAGTCCAAATTAGACTCATTTAATACATGAACCAAATTGAGTCCAACTCAATTAGTTTACTTTGGATTACTCTTAATCCAATTTGGTTCATCACATGAACCTAATCCTCTTGGTTCATCATATGAACCTAATCTCCATCTAATTGCCCTTTGTGTGTGACCCTATAGGTTCTTGTAACGTTGGCAATGCTCCTAAACCCATTTAGAAGCATAAGTAATGAGCGGTATCTAGCAACACATCATTACTACCCAAGTTACAAGAATGTTGAGATCCAACATCACCTTATAACTACTAATTGTGACTCTTCACAATATGTGACAATGTCCTTCTATTCTAGACATCTAGATTGATTAATGTGAGGTATAGACCGTATCATCCTCTAATCAATCTAAATCTTGAACTCCAAGTAGACTCACTCAATCAAATGAGCTCAACATCTCATATTGACTCATTTGGGCATGGCCATGCACTTAGTGGTCTCACTCTATCAAGAATAATGATGTCACTCCTATCATATATGAGGGATAGATCTCATCTACATCACTCACATCCCTCCGCATAATTTGTTACATACCAGTAATCGCCTTTATAGTCCAACTAGTTACGGGTGATGTTTGACGAAGCCAAAGTATGCAACTCATTATGTAGGGAACCATGGTGACTTCAAGTCCAAGGACTAATAGTCATACTAATAGCGACATGAGAAAGTATATGACACTCATATAACGATCCATAATACTTTTTCATGGCGGGTCATTCAGTATACATTCTTCAATGCATACCCATGTGTCAACTTGATATCTCCATATCCATGACTTGTGAGATCAAGTCATCGAGTTGACCTACATGCTAGTCTCGTCGCATTAACATTGTCCCTGAATGTTAATACTTGACTAGGAATGATTAAGAGTAGTGTTCCCTATATCATCTCACTATCGATTCAACCAATCGATTGATATAGGTAAGAACCTTCTACTCAAGGACGCTATTATACTTAGTTATTTGGCACCAATACAAGTAAGTATAATAACCATAAACAAATGCATTTATAAACATAAGAATATGATACAATGAGTCCATACAACAATCATCAAATGATTAGCTCTAGAGCTCTAACTAACATGACCAACACCGCCGTTGACCACGCCCAGCTTCTCAATTCTATACCTAATGAGATTTTTGAGCCCATTGAGTGAGGAGAGATTCCGTGGGGTTTGAATGTATTCCCATCATTCGGCAGTGTTTAACTTGTTATCAATGAAGTCCTTTTGTGGTTTCTCTTCATATGTTTGCTTTCCTTTTCGCAAGTATCTGACTGTATAATCTCGAACGGGCGCTACGACCGTATTTTCATTATTGATAAATTCGCTAGGGTCATACCTCCTGGGCTTAACGTTGTAGCTCAACCTTGGGGTTTATAGTCGCCGCTCGACTCTAGGGTTTAACGTTGCCGCTCGACGATTTAACGAAGTTAGGTGTTTAAGGTCGCCTCTCGACAGTCGGTGGAGACCTGGTTTAACGTTGCCGCTCAACGGTCTTTTAAGGTAGGAGTTTAAGGTCGCCACTTGACCGTCAGTGGAGACATGGGTTTAATGTCGCCGCTCGACGATTTTCTAAGGCAGGAGTTTAAGGTCGCCGCTCGACCATCGATGGAGACCTGGGTTTAACGTCGCCGCTCGACGGTCTTCTAAGGTAGGAGTTTAAGGTCACCGCTCGACCGTCGATGGAGATCTGAGTTTAACGTTGTCGCTCGATGGTCTTCTAAGGCAGGAGTTTAAGGTCGCCGCTCGGTTGTCGATGGAGACCTGGGTTTAACATTGCCGCTCGACGATCTTCTAAGGCAGGAGTTTAAGGTCGTCGCTAGACTGTCGGTGGAGACTTGGGTTTAACGTCGCCGCTCGATGGTCTTCTAAGGCAGGAGTTTAAGGTCGCCGCTCGACCGTCGGTAGAGACCTGGGTTTAACGTCGCCGCTCGACGATCTTCTAAGGCAGGAGTTTAAGGTCGACGCTCGACCAAAAATTTGGTAACCTTTCACTTTTGATTTCAGTCCTGCACTCAAAGGAAGCAGGAAAAATGAAAAATACACGACCTCAATTACATTGGCGCACCTTTCATCCAGCTCAGTACGACTGGAGATGGTTCGTGCTCCAAGGATGTTCTAGTCACCACCCTTCTTCATCCTCTAGGTAGTAAGCACCCGAGCAGAGCTTTTCCACGTCCTTGAAGGGTCCGGCCCAGGGAGCCTTCAGTTTGGTGACATCGCCGATCGACTTTACCTTCTTCCACACGAGGTCCCCAACCTGGAACGACCTCAAAATCACCCTCCGATTGTAGTTTTGCCGCATTCTTTGCCTGTAAGCCATCAGTCGAATGGCGGCCTGATCGCACGCTTCATCCACCAGTTCCCGCTCCAATAGCCTCCGCTCGACGTTGTCCTTATTGTAGTTCTATATCCGATCGAACTCGACTCCGATCTCGACGGGGACGACCGCTTCACCTCCATACACCAAGTGGAATGGCATTACCCCCATGCCTTCCTTAGGGGTCGTGAGGATTTCCCATAGCATGCCGGGGAGCTCATCCACCCAGTTCCCTCCGATGTCGTCGAGCTAAACCCGCAAGATCTGCAAGATCTCCTGATTAGCGACTTCAGCCTATCCGTTGCTCTGAGGGTATGCTACAGAGGTGAAGGTCTGCTGAATGTCATACCCCTCACACCATCCTTTGAGTTTCTGCTCGGTGAACTGTCTACCATTGTCTGAGACGAGTCGACGCAGAATCTCGAATCGACAGATGATGTGCTGCCATATAAATTTCTGGACCATCTGCTCGGTTATTCTTGCCAACGGCTCGACTTCGACCCACTTGGAGAAATAATCCACTGCGACCAGCAAAAACTTCCATTGACCTGTCACCATGGGGAAGGGCCCCACGATGTCCATACCTCATTGGTTGAACGGGCATGATACTATGGAAGCCTTCATTTCCTCAGTGGGTCGATGCGAAAGGTTATGGTACCTCTGGCAGGACAGGCAAGTGGCCACTATCCGAGTGGCGTCTTCCTGTAAGGTAGGCAAAAAATATCCAGCCAACAGAATCTTCCTCGCTAGCGACCGGCTGCCCGGATGTCCTCCGCAGGAGCCTTGATGTACTTCTCGCAAAATGCAGTCGATGTCCTCCGAGCTAACACACTTAAGCCGAGGTCTGGAGAAAGCCTTTTTGTAGAGCTGATCCCCAATCAGGATGAAACGACCAGCTCTTCTTCTTAATAAGTGGGTTTCTTCCCGATCGGATGACGTGGCTCCCGATCGTAAAAACTCTACTATCGCTGTCCTCCAATCGTTAGGGAAGGTGAGTCCCTCCATCCGATCGATGTACGCCACCAAAGATACTTTCTCGATCGGCTGTGCAATGACAGTTGGAGAGAGTGAGCTTGCCAGTTTGGCCAGCTCGTCCGCCGTTTGGTTCTCCGTTCAAGGGATCTTCTAGATGATTACCTCTTGAAAGTTAGCCTTCAGCTTTTCAAAGCTTCGGCGTATGGCTTGAGTCACGTGTTGCTGATCCCGAATGCTGCAGTCAGCTGTTGAGTAGCTAATTGAGAATCAGAGTGGATTAGAACCTTGCTAGCGCTGACATGCCGAGCGCCTTGTAGGCCGGCTATAAGCGCTTCGTACTCAGCTTCGTTATTAGTGGCCTGGTATTCTAGCCGAACGGACAACTACATTCGCTCTTCTTGCGGGGAGATAAGCAGTATGTCGATCCCACTCCCTTGTCGAGTGGACGACCCATCCACATATATCTTCCAAGTAGCCTCGGGTTCAGGATTATGTACCTCGGTGATGAAATTCGCCAAGGACTGTGCTTTGATGGTCATTTGGGGTTGATACTGGATGTCAAACTCACTGAGCTCTGTTGTCCACTTGATCAGTCGTTCGGACACCTCGAGATTGAGAAGAACCCTCCCCAGAGGACTATTGGTCATGACAACGATTGTATGCGCGAGACAGTATGGGCGAAGCCTCCGAGCGGCAAGTACTAAAGCAAAAGCAAGCTTCTCGAGACCAGTGTAGAGGGATTCAGTGTCCTTTAATATGTGACTTAGAAAGTACACTGGTTGTTCTTCCCTGTTCTGCCGAACCAACGCCGAGCCGACAACATGCTCGGTCGTGGACAGATAGATTCGGAGCGGCTCACCAGCAGTTGGCTTGACTAGTACAGGTAGCGAGTTCAGATACGTCTTGAGTTCCTCGAAGGCCAGATCGCACTCCTCATCCCACTGGAACTTGGTGGCTCGGTGCAATATCTTGAAGAAGGGTAGGCTCCGGTCGGACGACTTGGAGATGAATCGAGATAATGCTGTTATCCGACCGGTGAGGCACTGAGCTTCCTTCAAGTTTCTCAGTGGTGGCATATCTTGGAGCACTTTTACCTTACCGGGATTTGCCTCAATGCCCCGCTCAGTGACGATATATCCCAGGAAATGCCCACTTTTCGCGCCGAGCAGACACTTCTGAGGATTTAACTTGATTCTGTACGCCCGAAGGATCTGGCAGGTCTCCTTGATATCTGCACAGAGATAATCCGCTCGGAGGGATTTGACTAGTATGTCGTCAACATATACCTCCATGTTGCGGCCGATCTACCGCTGGAACACTTTGTTCATCAACCTCTAGTAGGTGGCTCCTACATTCTTCAAGCCAAACGACATCATATTATAATAGTATGTTCCATCGGGGGTAATAAAACTGACCTTCTCCCGGTCCTCCTTGGCGAGTGGTACTTGATGATACCCCTGATATGCGTCCAGCATGCATATCAGCTTGCACCCAGTCGTGGAGTCTACCATTTGGTCAATCCGGGGCAGCGGGTAGAAGTCCTTTGGGCAGGATTTGTTGAGGTCTCAGAAGTCAATGCAGACTCGCCACTTGTTGCTTGCTTTGGAAACCAGTACTATATTCGTGAGCCAGATCGGGAATTGAACCTCTCGTATGTGGCCGGCCTCCAAAAGCTTATCGACTTCCACCCTGATGATCAAATTCTGTTCAGCGCTGAAATCCCTTTTCCTTTGCTTCACTGGTCTGGCGTTCGGTCGGACATGGAGCTCATGCTGCGCGACGCTCGGGGAAATTCCGGGCAGCTCATGCGTGGACCATGCAAATACGTCATGGTTCTGCTCTAGGCACTTGATCAATTCGGCCTTCTACTCGACTTCTAGGTCAGCCGCTATAAAGGTTGCCGCCTCTGCTCTGCCCGGATGTATCTGCACTTCCTCCTTGTCCTCATAAACTAGACTAGGAGGTTTTTCAGTTGTAGCGCTAACCTCTAGTCGAGGCATCTTCCGTGCGGACTTGGCTTCTGATTTGACCATTTCGACGTAGCATCGCCGAGCGACCAACTGATCACCCTTGACCTCTCCTATCTGATCTTCGACCGGGAACTTGATCTTATGGCAGAAGGTTGAGACGACCGCTCAGAATTCATTGAGGGTCGGTCGGCCTAGAATGATGTTGTAGGCGGAGGGGGGCGTTCACCACGATGAAGTTAATGGTCCTCGTCCTTCTGAGGGGTTCCTCCCCAAGTGATATGGACAACTTGATTTGGCTGATCGATTGGACTTCATTGTCGGTAAACCCGTACAGTGGGGTTGTCATCGACAGCAGCTCGCCTCGATCAATTTGGAGTTGATCAAACGCCCTTTTGAAGATGATGTTGACCGAGTTGCCAGTGTCAATGAATACACGATGAATGATATAGTTTGCAATTACCACTCGGATAATGAGGGTGTCGTCATATGGTATTTCAACTCCTTCGAGATCCCTGGGACCGAAATTGATCTCGGGCCCGCTCGCCTTCTCATTGCTGCAGTTTATGGCGTGGATCTCTGGCCGTCGGGCGTATGACTTCCGAGCTCGGTTGGAGTCTCCGCCGATCGGTCCACCGACGATGATGTTGATCTCGCCTCGCGTGGCGTTGCTTCTAGTCTCCTCCTCTCGAGTGGTCAGTCGGCTCCGCTCATGTGAGGCTTGTGCAAGATCGGTGCTTCTCCTGTGATGTTGTCGCGATGAATCCCGAGCCTCTTCACGTCGTCCAACTCTCTGATGTCCGTGTCGTCGTCGGTCGGGTGAAGGCGATCGACGTCGGTAGCTCCTTGGTGTTGATTGTGCGACCGGGGCAAACCCACGACAGTCACGGGTGTTGTGGGTGGCTTATTGATGGAAAGAGCATAACATAGGAGTCCATACCTTTCCCTTTGGTTTTGGCTGCTCGGAGGTCACATGCTGAATGACGTGTTGCCTTGGTTCCTGGTGTGGCAGTGTTCCTTCGGCTCGCGGCCCTCTCGGCGGTTGATGGCTGATCGGCGGCCTCCGTTCGATTGACGCCAATGGTTCGGATGGCGCTTCCTTCCTTTTGGCTGCCTGGGCTTCTTCCACGTTTATGTACTCGTTGGCCTTCTTCAATATGTGGTCGTAGTCGTGAGGCGGATTCCTGACGAGCGACCGGAAGAAGTCCCCGTCCACGAGCCCTTGCGTGAACGCATTCATCATGATCTTGGACGAGACCGAGGGAATATCCATCGGCACCTTATTGAAGCATTGGATGTAGAATCGCCAAACGAGCGTAGTGCCTCGACAGTGGATCTTGTAGAATTACCTCAGAGAATTATCGGTTGATCCGCTCGGGAGACAGATCAGCACGGGGCACTTTGCCCTTTCTTGAGTCCCAGACGGGAGCTTCATTTGAGGAAGAGCCCCTTTACTGGTTGGCCTGAGCAATCTCTGAGGGCGTCTGAAATAATGCTTAGTGAAATGAAATGGGCACGGGTGGAGCTTCTCCATGAGTGTCGGTCGACATTTTATTCTACCCCTAGATGGAAAGCTACTCCGGTCGATCTTCGTGAGCCGCTCGACCTCCCGAGGCCGATGTCGCTTGTTGCGCCAACCGATCGGCTAGCGCCTTTTGCTGCTGTTGCTCAACTATTTTTACCGCTCATACTTGAATGAGCGCATCAAGCTCCTCTTGAGTGAGCATCACGGTGTGGACATGTCCAGCTTCTTCTATCGTCTCATCTCGGATTCAGGTGCGTTCCCACAGACGGTGCCAAATTTGATCCTGTCCGAAAGTCGAGTCGACGGATGCTGGGGAGATGGCGCTCACGTTGACTGGATGTAGACTGAAAATGGCGTGGACCTCCAATGAGCTAAGCCTACAACCACATGTTGTTAGTGTCGAGCTGGGGAGGGGTTCCTGGGCAATGGCCCTCCGACGCTCAAGTCAGTCACCGGCGGCAAGCGAATGAAGTAGAGAAGAGAAAAGAGCAACAGCGTAACTGTAGCTATAGTAGTAGTGAACATACCTCCGTCGAAGCCTGGGGGTCCTTATATAGGGCTCTCGGGAGGCGTGTGCATGCTTCCCAAGGTATGCACGCTTCTCAAAGCATACCTAGAAAGGACGTGTCAGAAAAACGTGTCTGACGTCATACCTTAACAGTCCGAGCATATCCTTGACGTGATAGTGGAAGCTTCCACCGTACGATTCTCCGTCTAACCATGCCGCCAGTCATGCTGCCTATCGGTGACACTGATCCCTAGGAAGAATCACCAACTGCTCCTTTTGTTCGTTATTGGGTCGAGCGGGAGAGCCGCTCGGCCAGTCCGTCGTCCGGGTGACATCATTGCCGGGCCGAGCGGGAGAGGCCGCTTGGCCAATGGTCCACTATCTCGGCTCCGTCCTGTCGAACGAGGGAGCCGAGCTTGCTTGGTTGGGGCTGCATCCACTGTTCAACCGAGCGGGACGGCCGCTCGGCCTTCGCCCTTCCATGCTTGAGCTTTTTGAGCGTCGAAAGCTCGGTATTTGGCCGAGCTATTGTAGTGTTGGATCAGGTATTCCTTGCGCCGATCGGGAAGGAAGGGTCGCCCGATCGGACGAACTCCCGGGGCATTGACCATCTTGACCCTCTACCGGGCGGGCCCCACCCTACCACCGAATCATATAGAAAAAATATTTAGTCAATTAATTAATTAATTAATAATAAAATTATTCTAAGAAATTATAACTTAATTATTTTAATAATTATTAAATTTTAATATTAATTTGATTTGATCCGATAACTTGATCCAGTCAATCCTGGTATATTGAATGATTCTCTTTTATCCCTTGACAAATTTAATAGGAGATCTTTGACGTTGATCAGTTTGCTTGCTAGCTTGTCGAAACATAGTCTGGATAATGTCTTAGTAAAGATATCAGTGATTTGATCTTCAGCAGAAATATAAGAAATGGATAACGGTTGAGTTGTCACACGTTCACGAATAAAATGAAAATCAATTTTTACATGCTTTGTATGAGCATAAAAGATTGGATTAGCTATAAGATATGTTGCTCCAATATTGTTGCACTAAATTTTTTGTGCAATATTTGATGCAAGATGAAGTTTAGAAAGAAGTGATTGAAACCAAATAATTTCAGACATTATATTAGTTATAAATTTATATTTAGTCTCAATTCTTGAACGAGATACCGTAGGTTACTTTTTTCAATTCCACGAGATAAAATTTCGTCTAAGAAATATTGCATATCCACTTGTAAATCGTTTGTCTTCTAGAGAGCTTGCTCAATCTGCATCGCTATAGCCATGTAAATCTCAAGATGATTGACGATATAAAAGAAGATAATGTAAAATGGTACTTTGAGATAGTGAAGTATTTTTTTACATTATTCTAATTTTGCTCAGTTGGAGCATGCATAAATTGATAAGCACGATTTACTACAAAGGTAAATATCATATCGTGTGATAGTACATATTGTAAGGCTCCAACAATGGTTCGATAAATCTATGGATCAGACAGAGCAGGAGATGATGAAGTTGTAGAGTTGGTTATAGTAATTGGTGTAGAAACTGGACGTGCTCCATCTATTTTGGCTTTTTGGAGAAGCCAATAATGTATTTGCTATGAGAGAGAAAATAACTTTCCTCTTGTGGAATAAGTTCAATACAAGAAAAAAGTGAGCATTACCCAAATTTTGAGTAGGAAATTCGTGATTGAGAAGACTTAATAAAGTTGTGATACTCTTATGATCATTGCCGGTTATTAGGATGTTATCCATATAAATAAGAAAAAATATCATAGATCCATTATTATATTTGTGGAATAGAGACGAGTCAGTCTTTGATCCAGAAAATCCTTGAGCTTATTAACCAATTAGATAATTGATGAAACCATGTACAAGGAGCTTGTCGAAGACCATATAAGGATTTCTTGAGTTAAAAAATATGAGATGAAAATTATGGATGAATGAACTCAGGTGGTTGCTATAAAAATACAGTTTCCTCAAGATAACCATGAATAAATGCATTTGAAATGTCTAATTGTCATACATGTCAATTAGAACTAACAACTACCGATAATAAAAGTTTTACTGATGTAATTTTTGATGACTGGACTAAAAGTATCATTGAAGTAAATACCTGTTTGTTGACTAAATCTTTTGGCTACAAATCGAGCCTTATGTTGTTCAAGAGAACCATCAGCTCGATCCTTAAGATAGAATACTCATTTAGAGCCCACAACATTCATAGAGGAAGTGCGCGGAACTAGGCTTCATGTTCCATTATAAAGAAGTAAATTAAATTCTGTAGCCATTGCACTACACCAATTCGGATCCTTGTTTGTGAAAAACAAGTTGGTTGGATAAATTTTGAAGAGACCACTAGAGCGCGTGGAAGAGGATGTCAAGTTGTCATTGGTGGATAACGTGCATAGATGTCACTTAAGGGATGCATGCAGTGAGGAGTTTATCAAATGAATTACTTGTTGATGGCGATGAGGAAGTAGGTTGACATGGTGATTTAGATGATGAACTTGTAATATCTGAAGATCCAGAATTAGAGAGCATATTATCTTCGACTGGTGAGACTTTCGAGATTGGAGCAACAACTTGAGATGATTTTGATGGTATAGGGGAGTTATCAGAGAGCTTCGGGATAAGACCTAGTATGTCATCACTTCTGACAATGTTAGGTGATATCAAGAATGTGCCACCTGTATCTGGAGGAGAGATTGAAGAAACTACTGAAAAAAGGAATAAAGACTCATCAAAAGTAACATGTCATGAAATATAAATTCATCTTGTTAGCATATGCAAGCAACGATAACCATGATACAAATAGTTATAACTAATGAAAACACATTGTAGTAAACGAGAGTCAAGTTTTGTGTTTAGAGTAGGGGCGTAACCACGGATAATATCCGCAACTAAAAATTTGAAGGAAAGTGTAACCAGGAGTTTGATTATAAAGTTTTTCAAAAGAACACTTATGATTAAACAATAGAGTAGGAAGTATATTTATGAGATATATGGTAGTGCTAACAGCTTTATTTCAAAATTTATGCGAAACTAATGCATGATGAAGAAGTGTTAAAGCAGTTTCAACTATATATTTATATTTTCTTTCAGTAGAATTATTTTGTTCCAGAGTGTGAGGACAAGAATTTCGATGAAAATTTTCACAATATACAAGATAATGATGGAGAGCTTGATACTCTCCTCCCCAATCAAAATGAAGAGAGATTATTTTATGATTAAAATACCATTCAACTTATTTTTGAAAAAACATAATATGGCAAATAAATTAGATTTCCTTCTCATAGGATAAATCCAAGTATATTTAATAAAATGATCAATGAAGGAAATATAATATAAGAAACCTTGGTTAGACAAGATAGGTGCAGGGCCCCAAACATCCAAATGAATTATTTCAAGTTGAAAACTAAAAATATGATGGGAAGAATAAAAAGGTAACTTATGACTTTTAGTCTACATGCATGTCCTACATGAATGAAATGGAGAGGAGGTGAAGGAAGTAGGTAAATCATACTTATTGATGATTATCTGAAAAATATGAAGAGAAGGATGACCAAGTCTTGCATGTCAAGCTGGTTTATTTGTGCCTTTACCAATAAAAACTTTAATGGAAGTACTTTGAATATAGTAGAGACCATTTTTTATGCCACCATGAAATAAGATATTATCTGTTCCTATATCTTTTTAAGGATAATAACTGTGATGAAATTCAAACACGATATTGTATCAAAATAAAATTGACGTGTGGAAAGTAAATTTTTGGTAATAGATGGAACATGAAAGATATTTCACATGTGAAAAGTATGATTAGATAAATGAATGTATGTGTTTCCAAGATTAGTAATTTGCAAACCTGAATCATCGGCTACTTCAGCATATCTGAGCCATAATATGACATTACATTTATAAGAATATTATAATTTGATGTGACATGATGTGTTGCTCCAATGTCAATATAATATTCCATAGATGAAAACTCTGGGGGTTTACCATAAGTAGGCACAGACGAGAGGATTTTAGGATAAACTTATGAAGCAGTTGATTGCCTTGAAGTTGTAGGACCACCAATGAAATTTGAGTCAAATCACCTAAGACATTGAATACCAATATGTCCAATTCTGAGGCAAATTTGATATTTTCTTCTTGTATATGACCAATCAAATCTTCTGTTACATTGATATCTAGTATGTCCAATAATGTGACAGGTTTGATATTGTTCTGAACTTTGCCTTTAACCATGATGTTGTTAATTATTTGACATTATAAATAAAATAAAAAATGAACAAAGGCATGGAAATGAGTACGGACAGTGACAGAAAGGGATGATTTTGTGATGGGATTGAAAAAGATGAAGTCTTCGTTAGTTTTTTTTACTAGAAAAGAAAGCAAAAAAGAAAAGGAAAACGAAGAGGGAATTTTTTTTTTTATGGGAAAAGCAAGTAAAAAAAAAAAGAAAACAAAGAGGGAGATTTTTTTTCCTTTTGGAAAAGAAAGCAAAAAAGAAAAAGAAAACAAAGAGACTTTTTTTTTTTTTGCTTGTTGGAAAAGAAAGAAAAAGAAGAGGGGTTAGAACAATGGGGTTTTGCGGGAGATGCAATAGTGGGGTTCTGCGCCAGTGGGGTTCCGATAGCAAGGTGGGAGAGGGAAAGAAAGGAAGATGGAGTTATTAGAAAAGAGAAAACGAGAAAGAGAGAAAGAAAGATAACTTAGCTGGTAAAAAGATAAAGCTGGCGGAGGAGACTGAGAGAGAGAGAGCAAGCGATGATATATTTCAGTAATAAAGTAAACTGCAACAATGGAAGTTTGAATCATTCCAAGAAATCTAGAATTTCAGCGATTCGTGGGTGTGAGATCCACAAAACTTGAAGAAACCAATAGAAAAGGACTCGAGGAGTGTCTCCGAGAGTGTCGTGAAAGAAGAAGAGCTTTGACTCTGATACCATGAAAGAAGAAGAATAGGAAGAAGACAAGAAAAAAATATGATAGCAATAATAATTCTTATTAATATTTGTCCTAAGGACAATACAATATATAATGTAGAAGAACTACTTGGTCAATTGACCAATTAATAACATAATTATTCTAATAATTATAACAAAATTATTTTAATAATTATTAAATCCCAATACTAATTTGATTTGCTCTGGTGACTTGATCCGATTAATTCTGGTATATTGAATGATTCTCTTTTAGTTATTTGATTAAATTCTAAAGTAAATTTCAAGCGCACGTCTAATTAATCACCTAGGGACTCATTTATATGTCCAATAGTTGAAGGGACTATTATTTAGTGTATATATCCATCCATCCATCTAGTATTCACCCTACTTGATTGAATAGATTAGGATTCACTTAAAAAAAAAAAAAAAATCAAATTTTGGCGACGGAATTAGAGACGGAAATATATTTTTGTCTCTATATTAGAGTTGACATTAGCATTCTGTCTCTAATTTGAGACGAACTTAAAGTTCCATCTCTAAATAGAGATGGAACTTTATTTCTGTTCTAATTTGATTGATAATAATAAAAATAAATTTAACTTGAAATTAATAGCGTCAAAAATAAATTATCTGTTGCTAAATAGCGACGAAATTTAAATGTCTCTCGCTACTTAGTGATGGACATTTAAATCCAGTCGCTACTTAGCGACGGATAATTTGGTTCCATCACAAATTGTATTACTGTATTTAAATATTAACGATGACATAAATCAATCTATCGCTATACAGTGACAAAATTAATTGTAATATATCAAAAATATAGATAAAGATGTAAACAATTCAAATTTGACATAATTAAATGATTTTAATGAAAATAAATATATTTTAGTGGATAATTTATTAGGAAATAAATTTATATGATTTTTTAGAATTTACCATAACTTTTATGGATTTTATATGAGCTATTTTGATTTTATAGGGATAAATGGGTAAGATAAAGCCTCTTTAAGAACACTCTATTTAAAGGAGGAGTTGATTGGAACTAAACCCTATGTTGGAAAAATCAAAACCTAAGTTTTGATGTATTGTCGCGACCTTCCTCCTTGTTCACGCGCGCGACGAGCCCTTCGTCGCCCTCTACACGCCGACGCCGCTAGGAGCGACGGTTGCCTAATGCATCATCTCCCTCATCCAGCCATTGCCGCCGACCTCCTTAGTTGCTTACTGGCATCTTGATGGCTAGCCGCCAGGACTAGCTTAAGCATATTTGAGGCCCTAGGCAAAAAAAAAAATTAGCTTTTGACATTATTTTTAAAAACAAATTCCACACTTTTTTTCATTCAGACTTGGGATAAAAATATGGATTAATTTTTTTTAACAAATTAAAATATTATTTTTTATAAAATTTAATTTTCTCACTTTTTGAGATGTAAAATTATTTATTAATTTTTTATATTCATATTTTGATAACTTAATTTAGAGAAGTATAAATTTTAGTGTATTAAACAGAGTATTATTATTAGATATAATAATATACCTCAAGTCGATAATAAGTTTACGATTTATTTAGCTAAAAAATAAATATATTCAAAATTGTTTAAAAAAATAAAGAAAGATAAAAGTATGTCTAATTACTTAAATGAAAGATGAATAGAACAACTCTTACAAAAGGAATAAAATTAAGTAAATAAGAACAATGAAATAGGATAACAACAGAAAAAATAGAAAAAAAATCATGCTCACATTCTCAACTCATCATCATTGGCAAAGCACAAAAAATAAATAAATAAAAAATACATGTACAAAATGGCAAAACTCAAAATAATTCTTAGAAAATAAAGATCGCAATGAGATCAAACCAACCATTATCATTTATCAAGAACTAAATGGGAGCCTTTTTAGGCACAAAGCAAAAGAAAAAATAAATCATATTTTTCATCACCTAAACTAGAATAGTTATTGCCACACCCCCAGAGGAGTCCCTGCCAGACAAAAAAAATCCGACAGCATCTCTCCTGTACCGGTGGCAATCTGAAGCATACATACATACAAAATACATCAGCCACATACAGCTGGAATATGTTCATAACCACGCAGTTATATATATTTAGCCCACTTTGTTGGAACAAAAATAGAAACAACCACATAGTTAATATACTCAACCTACCCGGCTGGACAAAATGAAAACAACCACGCAGTCAATAACAACCCACACGGTTGGAAATAAACACAACGAAAATCATAAAGAAATATGAATGTACGACTAACAAAGTCATTAACCACAAAACCTGTAACCACTGGACTAGACTCCAAACCCACATCAACTTATATTAAAAAAACAAAAAAATGCAAAATCAATATACCACTAAATAGAAACAATACTGAAAAGAAATTCATCCTCGAGAGTGTAGTGGGACTGGCAGCTAGGACTCTCCAAGCATCCTTGATTCATCTACTTGCTACCTGGCGAAAGAAAAATCAGTTTGTGGGGTGGTGAGTATTGGAACTCAGTGGGTAAAGAAAGATAGTGCATGAACAATATACAAATACAGAGTGAGCCAACAATATACAGTCTCATAAAGGAAATAGCAGATACTAAAATAAAACCATAATATATGCTCATACTTGACACTGTATCCTAGGCTAGTAAAATCAGGAGTAGAACAACTCCACTACAGAACTACTCATAACTACAAGGGTAACATGTGAGGTATATATATATTACCAATAGGTAAGTTAGTCTAAACACACACAACAGATATATATCTCAACCTATGTAAGCATATCAGCATAAGTAAACAACAGTAGCATAAGCTAGCAACAGCAGCATAAGTAAGCAACAACAACATAAGTAGGCAACAACATAGCCGGTATAATAATAATAGCGTATGCACAGATGGTCACCCCGCCCACCTCTCTGCACCACGACCCCTGTATGGTCGAGAGGCCGGATTGATGACAACTGTACCACTCAAAAGCCACCACAAGTCTCGAGTGACCAAGTGGGTAGGTACTGAGTAGCAAACTAGCTACAAAGCGTAAGGGTACCCTGCTACTCGCAACTCCAGCTACTACTACCCATAAGTGACCGAGTATGACACGACAGGACAAGCGACATCTGCTCCAGCTACCACTCTCTCTAGTGGTCGAGTGTGCGGCCCTGGTTAACGACTCTCTCGACTGTAAGGAAGAATTTATTGTTAACATGTATGCAATGATATGATGCGTAAAATACAACATTCATCATATACATGTAACATGAATCAGGTATGTTACATGAAGCCAGCATGCTCAATACGGTACATAAATAAACAACAATTAAAGCATACAAGGTTGGTATCTAATATTTTCTAAATATCATAGATGACAACAAGAGACTGTATGGATATAGAAACGAATAACTCAAAGGTTTGAGTGGAAGTATCAAGCACAAGAAAAATATGAGTGGAGGTAAAGCAGTCCTTAGCTTATCCAAAAATAATAGCTCATGCACCAAGTTTCAAAGAACTAAAGAGAGTCAAATTAAGAAGTACTCGCCTTAAATACAGATCGAGCTAAACAATCTCCACATCGAAGTGCTCGCCTCAAATTATAGTTCTGTATCAATGTATTTTATTTAGCTAAATTCACATGAATAAGATAGCTAACTAAAACTCCCAACCCAATTAGAGTAATTCCAATCGAATCATAATTTCTGATAAATCCCTAAGTAATAACCTACAACTGGTCACAAACTTCATCCACTCATATCTATTAATCAATCCAATCTACATCACACTAATCACATCAACTGCAGACATGAAATAATCTTCGAAACTCACCCAAACCTGGAAGAACTGGTGATCCATAGCCGAAGATGTGCTTGCTGCCGTGGATCGTGGCCGGAGCAAGATGGAAGTTGCTCAATCTAAATGCCCCCAACAATTTATTCGCTGTTGGAGAAGATTGTTGCTGGAGCTGATGGTCTCTACAAACCCTAGCAACAATCTTTCAAGCCACAGGGATCGCCACAGCTAGGGATCTACAATCCAGAACCTCACTTCCTATGGCAAGGAGGGTGAGAGTCAGGCAGAACATGAAATCATGGATTGACAGCACAGTACGTTGGAAAGATGGCATCAAGTGCTCGGCCCCCGGTGAATTCTTGGTGTCCACGGCTAGGGTTGGGAAAGGGGTGGCCAGCATCAGCAATCGGAATACGTGACGTGGGTGGATCAGGAGAGGAAAACAACCGGACGAACCTCTGCGAGTAGAGGAGGAGGCGGCTCAACCAAGGTGAGCAAACGATGTCGGCACGATTGGAAATATGTGTCGATCAGCGATAGATATGCTACATCATCGAGTGAATCTTTGCTCAAAGAAGATGACGACGTTGCTCTGAGAAGCGGCACTTGGGTGGCACTCGGAGGCTCTCAAGAATCGGCATCAGGGAGAGGTGATCGTCCTCCGGGCGGTGGTTGGCAGCATCGAGAAGAGAAAAGGGGAGGAGGAGGAGAGAGCGGCGTCGCAAGATGAAGAGAAGAGGAAGAGGTGGTTGGCACTGAGAGGAAGGGAAGGAGATGGGTTCGACAGTGAGGGACTTAGGGCACGAGTTAGGAGCGAATTGAATAGGAAAGGATTTATAAATTTGAACTTAGGTTTAGGTAAATCAAAACCTAAGTTTATTCCTCAATCAACTCCCATCTTTGGGTATTCCAAATAGGCTTTCATTCTAATCCCATTAATTAATCCCGTTGAAATAGTCATACCACCTCCGTTTTGACGTTGAATCATTAGTCGAATTTAGTTTTCAGGTACACCTCCATTCACTCTTCCAATATAAGAAATCATCCCCGTTAAAGAGTGGGGGGAGAACGGTGATGTACCCTTCATTTTGGGTCATTTAGAGCTATAGATAGAAAACTAAAGAAAGGTACTAAGACTTGATCTTGGATTAGTAAAGTTTGAGAAGAAGAATAAGAAATTTCGAAGAACTCAAGTGGTGTTGCACCAACTTTGAGTTAAAAATCAAATGATAGATCATTATTTGAAGGGGTAAGTTCTACCAATTCAAATTGAATATGAAAAACTAAAATTTGAAAAGAAAAGAAAATAATTCCCCTGGCTTGATTGGTGGTTGCACCAATTCATAGTAGAACATGCTCTTATACCACTTGTTAGATCGAGTTGCACGTGAGAGGGGGGGGGTGAATCACGTGATTTTTAAAATCTCATTCTTTTCAATTTTCAAATCATAGTATGAACGCAACGGAATAAGAGAATAGACAAATGAAAAACAATATGAACATAAGCGGTTTACTTGGTTCGGAGCCTTCGACGACTCCCACTCCAAGACCCAGGTCCCGTGGACCTATTGATGGGTAATCCACTAAAAAAACTCTTCCAGTACCTCCAGAAGAGGAGATCGAGTACAAAGAGACTAGAAAAGTGTAACACACTATACTTTCCATTTGTAGAAATTAAGTATAAAAAATGACTTTGTTACCGACACATAGGGATTGAAGTGAGGGTGCATGAGTGTCGGTGTCAATCTGCCAGCCACGATCAGAAGTCCTCAAAGTAGTTGTCGGGTGTAGCAGCTTCGTAACAGAGTTGTAACAACTTCACAACAGAGTCGCAGCAAGAAGTCAGAGCAGTCGGAACCTCAAATAGATGTGTAGTAGTTCGTATAGTAGTTGGTTGATGCTTGGTCGAGACTGCCTTATAAAGGGCATGGAAGGTGCCTTCCATAACCACTGAAGGCGCCTTCAATGTGATAAATTTGATCTTGACTTCGTTGTGCCTTATCTGTGATGGAGTCCAAAATTTATCCCTTGGAAGACACCTTTAAGCCATTGAAGGCGCCTTCCATGAACAGTACGAAGGTGCCTTCCAATGCTTGAAGGCGCCTTCGGGTACTATTCATCCAAAGACTTTTTTCTCCTTTTACCCTGCAAGTTGTATTAGTCCAAATCTAAAATATCTATCCTGCAAACTAAAGTTACTGCCCTTCTAGGATTAGGAACTAGTCAATGTCTCAGATTAGGGATCCAAAATGGACCTAACCTAGACCGACGCGTACTGTCCCTCAACCATGATGCGTCCTCACTTAGTCACTCTCCTCCAGTGACTTACCTTTACTTACCAATTTACTGTCCAATCCACATACCCAACTGGACTTCTGCTAGTTGTCCGGTCCCACGGACCCAATTGGTCTTCCTACCAAATATCCGATCGGCCCGTTGACCTATCTAGATTTTCCACCAACTATCCGGTCTCACGGACCTAGCTAGATTAAATAACTTTTCTTTGTATTATTTTTTATTCATGTCAAAGGGGGGTCAAAGGGGGAGAGAAAGGTTAAAAGAAGTTAAGTCAAACATAACTTAATAAATAATTTTTTTCAAAAGGTTGAGGATTAAATTAAGGGGAAGCATCTTTACTTTATTGTCAAATTTATGCTCAAATTTTTTACTTATGTTACATTATTTCTTGTTATGCTTTACTTAACTTTGAACTATGTTGTCATAATAAAAAAGGAGGAGATTGTTGGTGCATGAAGTACTAAATGATCAAACCTAAGTTTTTATTATGGCAATGGGTTCAAACTTAAGGTTTCTTGTTGTCTAACAAGTTGAACTAAGAGTGCAAAAAAGTTCTAAGTGATCTTAGGCAAAGCAAAATCCTAGTTGAGGCTAGGCAGGTGGAATGTCCTAGCTATGGTTAGACAACGAAGTCTTGGTTTAGGAGACTGGGTAAAATTTAGCTGGCCGAGGACGCTGGGTGAAATCCTAAAGTCGAGGATGCTAGGTGAAAATCCTGGGGGTCACAGACACCAGGTGGAAGACTGGACAAGTCAGGGATCAAACATCTAGCAATCTTGACGTCTAGGACGCTGAACAAAAGTCCAGATGGTAGTTTGGCAAAAGATAATCTCTTCTGAGAGGAATAGGTGAGGATGTGTTCCCTAAAGAGGGAACAGTAGGTGTCGATCAGACCTAGAGTTTCTACGAAACTCAAAGTCAGGACCGAACAGTCTGAAGGCTGTCAAAACTTATTATGCTTCATATATTATTGTCTGGACTAACCTTATTTTGCAAGAAGAAGATGTTGTAAAAAAGGTTGTCTGGGCGCCCGAAAGGGATCCGGGCGCTCGGAGTTTGGGCGTCCGAAGTGGCTTCGGGTGCCTTGGAAACTTTTGTAGAGGCAGCGCCCGGGTGGGTGCCTGGCTAGGTACTGGGGCAGTTCGGGCACTCGAAGGTGCTCCAAGCACCCGGACGTAGATAAACTTCGAGGATGAAGTTTCAATGAGAGCTCGCTACGTCAGCATAGTCCAAGCGCCTGGGAGGAAATCCAGGCACCCAGATGGGACTATAAAAGGAGGCTTTGACCAGCAACTTCAAGACATCATCCCAAACATCTTCCGCTTCTTTGCACTGCTCTGATATAGTCTCTACGATGCTCGAAAGCTGCTTTGACGATGACTACAATAAAGATCTGATTCTCTAAGTCGTCAGCATTGATTTTATTATTCAAGTTACTTGTACTCAAATTGTAATCACTCTTGTAACTTTCTGTTTGATTAGTATTTCCCCAATGAATGCATTCTCATATGCGGGCCTTAGAGTAGGAGTTGTCACAGGCTCCGAACCAAGTAAATCTTAATTTGTTAGCGTTGTTTATTTTCTTTCTTTCTTTATCTTGCTTTCGCTTGTCTCTCCGAGATTTTTAAATGAACGTAAAAGCCACGAAAGCTGTGCACCCTCCTAATGCTTTTGATCCTACAGAAGCTATTAGTCATTAGATGATTAGCAAGGAGAAACTCTGACATCAATTGAAAAATATCATCATAACATCATTCTGAGAAATGATGTTCTTCCTTGATATTCAATAATCTTGCAGCAGCTAATAGTTGAGAATGAAAGACAAAATTTCTTCCAACACTTCTTTTTACTAGTTTTTAACATGTCATACAATTGTTGAACATCAAGTATTAGTATTTCATCTATACTTAATGATCAATTGCATTCATCGCGTCATAAATCATTGATTGCATTGCACTCTAGACATTAGAAGATGATTCTCTGTGACAGTATTAGTTGTAATAATTTGGAACAACCCCTTTTTATATAAATGTACTTTCGTAGTATCCTCATCATGGAAAACTTTATTTCTACATTTAGAATGATTACATAGACAATGTAACTCGACACTATCTCTACATTCTGGATGATTCTTTACAAAGTTCACAAAATCTTCAACTCTAGCAAAATATTCATCTCAGATAAATTTATTTTCTAATCTGTTGTATATTCCATCTTTGTTCATGTACATTGTATCCTGTTGAGTATAAGATTGATTACTTAGTAATTATACAATCAATACAAGAGAGGTACTACAACATGATTCCATGTATAAGTGAGATAATACAAAACTTAGCATATTATTAAGCATACATCCATCAATATAAGAAAGGTGTTGCACATATAATTCAATGTATTACCAAAGCATGCCATGAATACAAAAAAAAATAAGTATACAGGAAACTGCTCAATCAAGGCAATGAAACTAGGTTAAAATTTTACAACTTATCAAATTAGTTTAAAATAATCAAGAATCGTATTTAGATTTGTATTCTAAACCTGACAACCAACTAGTTGGCCGAGGCTTCAAGGATAAGGCTGATGTCGTAACCGGGGCATATTTGGTTGGCTAAGCTTGCAGCATTCTAAGTTCCTGACCGCGCTCAGGGTCAGCCAAGCTCGCGATAGATTCGTCAGGTCTGGCCATCCAAGCTTGCAACAGCAAGCTCAGGGCCAACCAAGCTAGTAGTAGCGAGCTCAGGGCTGGCCAAGCTCGTGGTCGTGAACTCAAGGCCGCCGAAGCTCATGGCCATGAGCTCAAGGCTAGCCAAGCTCATGACTACGAGCTCAGGGTTGACCAAGCTCATCATTGTTAGGTTAAAAATGAGAGGAGAGGGAAGGGAGAAGATCATACATGCACGGTCGCTGAAAAAATCTAGAATCGTCGAAGGAGAGAGCACTTTGGGAGATCTAGATCGAGTGGTGTCCTAAATCCTGATATTAGTGATAGATTATTTATTCCATCAGTATTAGCGACATATTGATTTATGTCATCGTTAATATTTAAATATAGTAATAATATTAACGAAGAAGTCAAATTATTCATCACTAAATAGCGTCTGAATTTAAAAATCTGTCGCTAAGTAGCGAGAGAATTTAAATTCCATAGTAGTGGTTAATAATTTATTTTCATCACTATTAATTCTACAGACCTATACAAATTTAATTATCATGTACTTATCTTGTAAATGTCTACGCATTGACTTAGGAAGTTGCATGCCAACTGCAAACGTGTCTTTGACTTTGTTGTATCGGCGACGTATTGGATGAGTTTGAGAACGCTTTACACAAAGAGATTATTAAATTTGTGTCATGACCTGACAAAGTCGATTATTTAATTTCTTATATGATTAGTTGATGAACACAATCATACAACATTTTACTGAATCATTGAAATTTTTCTGAAATATCTAAATCATAGACGAAAATTTAAAAATTCTCAAATATCCTTTTCCATTATATCGATTCCTCTTCATTCTAAACACCTTTAATATATTCATATCTATACATTGAACTATATTCAAAATATACGCATATGAGAATTTGATTTCTTTCAATCAATACATAAAATTTATTTACCATCTTTATTCAATATATAACAAATCTTTAGAAATTTATTGATTGTTTCATCTTCATACAACTCTACCTTATTAACTATGTTTTTAAATTCCTTACTTAATTTTACAGTGTCTTTAGTTCTTCCAACCATATTCATTATAGTATTGAAGATATTATCACAAAAAATTTCTCAACATATATCACATCTAAATTATGGTGAATAAGTAGATACTTTCAATATGAAATCTTCCAGAAAATACTTCTTTTGTTCCAATCACACTTACACTTTCTAATAATGTATCTATTTATCTTATCAGAATTAGGTTGAGGCACTGGTAGGAATCCTTAGTTGTCTATTTTGGTCAATAATTCTTCACCTGATTTGATTGTTGGAGGAAGTTTTCTGACTACAACATTCTTAATGAAAATTTTCTTATCTCACCTGAAAGAGTGTTCAACTAGAAAAAATTTATGGTGATTATCAAACAAAATACCTTCATACTTCAAGGTAATAAAAATGCATCTAACTCTGTCATGCAATATGGGCAAACAAATTTATAGTCGTGCTCCATCCCACCAACATTGAGTATATTGAAAAATCATTGATCGTTTATAATAAGACAGCATGCAATGTAAAATTAGTTTTACTTACAACATCACAAGTCTCTAAGCCTTCATTCAATAATTCATTCAACTCGGCAATTAAAAGTTGCAAGAAAATATCTATCTTTTCTTTCAAATTCATTAGCCTTGGAATAAGTATAGTAAAAAAATATGAATTTATCATTATGCACATCCATGGTGGTATATTGTAAGGTGTTAATATAACTGACTAAGATGAATATTACTATTCCGACTAAACAAATGACTAAAATCTATCTACAGAAAGTCTTAGTCTCATATGTGATTCCATTGTAAAGAAGGAAAATGTTGTATCAAGATATTTTCATGCAAGGGAGTCATAAGGATGACACATTATACCTTCTTCATGCACATGCTCATGATGACACCTCATGTGGCTTGTTATTGCAGCAGATGCATGCAAGCGTTGAAGTCTAGCAGTTAACAGGAAGTATTGCATAACTTTATATGCAATATTTTTCTTCTTCTTCCGTGGTCTATGACTACAATTATTATAATGAGGGTAAGTACATATTTTACATTCAATCAGTTTATTGTCTTCATTCTAAAATAATATACAATTGTTTATGCAACAATCAATCTTCTCTATAGACAAACCTAAACCCTTCACTAATTTTTTTATAATGTTGAAATTATTAGTCATTAAATGATCAGTATAGAGCAAGTCTGACATTAATTTACAAATATCATCGTAACATTGTTATGATAAATGACACTCTGCCTTGATGTTCAGTAATCTTGTAGCAATTGATAGTTGAGAATGACCATATGGAATCCCTTCCCATATTTCTTTTTCACTAGCCTTTAACATATCATATAGGTGTTGAACTTCAGGTATTGACATTTCATCTATATTGGAATGATCAACTGCATTCATGGCATCATAAACCATTGATTGCATTACATTCTTATTAGATGATGATTCCCCTAGAGGAGTATTGCTAGATGAAGAAGTAACCGAAGTTCCAATACGATAAGACAAATAAGGCTCTCCATGACAGTACCAGTTATAATAATTTGGAACAAATCCTTTTTTACATAGATGTACTTTTATAGTGTCCTCATCACAGAAAGCTTTATTTTTACATTTAGAATGATTATACGGACAACATAACTCGACACCATCTATACATTCTAGATAACTCTTTTCAAAGTTCACAAACTCTTCAACTCTAGTAAAATATTCATCTTGAATAAATTCATATGCTAATCTGTTGTACATACAATCTTTGTTCATGTATATTGTATTTTAATGAGCATACAATTGATTACTTAGCAATTATGCAATTATACAATTAATACAAGAGAGGTACTATAACATGATTCCATGTATAAGCGAGGTAATACAAAACTTAATATATTATTAAGCATACATCCATCAAAATAAGAGAGGTACTACACATATAATTCAATGTATTAACTAAGCATGCCATGAATTCAAAAAAAAAAAAATAAGTACACAAGAAGTTGTTCAATCAAGGCAATGATACTGGGTTAAAATTCTACAACTTGTCAAACTAGGTTAAAATCATCAAGAATCGTATTTAGGTTTTAATTCTAAACCTTACAACCAACTAGTTGGCTGAGCCCTCATGGATAAGGTTGATGTCGTAGTCGGGGCATATCTAGCTAACCAAGCTCTTAACATGCTAAGTTCTCAGCTGTGAGCTCAGGGTTGGCCAAGCTCACGGTTGATTCGTTAAGGCTGGCTGGCCAAGCTCGCGATAGCGAGCTCAGGGTTGGCCAAGCTCATGGTAGATTTGTCAAGGTTAGCCGACCGGCCAAGCTCATGGTAGATTTGTCAAGGTCGACTAGTTAGCCAAGCTCGTAGTAGCGAGCTCAGGGACGGCCAACCTCGTGGTCGCGAGCTTAGCGCCCGCCAAGCTCCCGGCCATGAGCTTAGGGCTGACCAAGCTCACGACCGCGAGCTCAGGGCTGACCAAGCTCGTCGCTGTTAGGTTAAAACAACAGGAGAGGGAAGGGAGAAGATCATACCTGCATGGTCGCTGGAGGAGAGGATGCCAGATATGGAAGGGCACGGTCGCCGGAGGAGAGGGCGTCATAGATTGGAGGGCACGGTCATGAGAGAGATCGTGAATCACTAGAGGAGAGAGCGTTTTTGGAGATCGGAGTTGAGCGGTGCCCTAAATCCCGATATTAATGACGGATTATTTATTCCATTGTTATATAGCAACAAATTGATTTATGTCGTTGCTAATATTTAAATATAGTAATATTAGCAATGAAACCAAATTATTCGTCACTAAATAGCAACTGAATTTAAAAATCAGTCACTAAGTAGCGACGAACGTTTAAATTTTATCGCTACTTAGAGACAGATAATTTATTTTTATTGCTATTAATTTCATATTTAATTTATTTTTTATTATTAATGACCAAATTAAAGACGGACTTAAAGTTCCATCTCTTCGTCTTAAATTAGAGACGGAATGTTAATGTTGTCTCAAATATAGAGACGAAAATATATTTCAATCTTTAATTCTATGGTTGTTTTGTGTTTGTTTTCTACCATTTGAGCCACTGTTCGCGAAAGCGAATTCAACTTTTAGTTGATCCCGAATTTGTATTCTACCATGTTTTGATTGGAAAATCAGATTAAAATGAAAATTTTAATTGTGGTTCAAAACTTTAAAATACATTTTCCTATTATTATTTAATTTTTACGGATGTAAAATATCTTTGATCCTGCGGTAAGAACAGGGACCCCTCTCTGAGGGAAGTCAACGCCACGTGGAGCCAAAGGGCCGAACGGCCGACCGGAGAAGGGGGAGCACGGTTGACCGAACGGGGTCTCATCAGAGAGGCACCCGGCGAAGAGTCAGGGTTCCGACGTTCGGGTTGAAGAGAGGCATATGGCCGAGCGGATAGCCCGTTCGGCTGAAGGCATAGAGTAGCATACTACAAAGTCTTCACAGAGCATATTACCGGGAATCTCCGAAGTGGACCAGTACTCATGACCGGCCGAACGTGAGTGGAGTGCAGACCGGCCGGACACCCGTCATGGGGTAAGGAGAAAAGGACAAGGAACATCTTCTGACAGCGTGCATGCTCTATGGCCAGGCCATACTCCAAACCTTACGACAAAGGGTTCTGCTGTCCCATCAAAGACGTGCTTGGACTGTAGCAGTATGGTGTCAGGCAAACTTTCTGACAAGCCCTTACTGAGGTATGGGCTGGGGACACGTATTCGCCTCGGTATGTGTGCATGAGCTCCTTCCCAGCTCTATATAAGGAGCCTCGCACTTCACCGGAGGTACGCGTTCTTGGATATTCGGAGCCACCTTTTGCTATCCACTTGCCTGACTTGAGCATCGGAGGGTCGTCGCCGGGAACCCTTTTCCGGCCCGACTTCCTTGCAAGTTCGCCGGAGGTCCGTACGACCGGCCGGAGATCTACGTCAGCAACTCGGAGAGCGCCACGTGCCCAGCGTCCGTTGATTCAGCGTTCGGACAGGATCAATTTGGCGTCGTCTGTGGGAACGCTCCTGAATCCGATCGGAAGCAACGGACGGCTGCTGGATCGACCATGGAGCGCGAATCATCTCCAGCCGTACCAAGCTGGGTGAGAGGTGCACCAAATGTAATTTTATATATGTTTTGGTCGTCCATGTCCTTGTAATGCAGGAAGCAGAAATAATTAAAGGATGGCAAATAGCTTCGCCGAACGACAGTGTCAAAATTAGCCTTAATGGCCGTCGAGCTCCGACGTTAAAAATCGAGAGACGAGCCGGTGTCTATAAACCCTCCGAGCGGAAGACCGTCGAGCTCCGACGTTAAAAATCGAGAGACGAGCCAGCATCTATAAACCTTCCGAGCAGAAGACCGTCGAGCTCCGACGTTAAAAATCGAGAGACGAGCCGGCTTCTATAAACCTTCCGAGCGGAAGACCGTCGAGCTCCGACGTTAAAAATCGAGACGAGCCGACGTCTATAAATCTTCCGAGCGGAAGAAGGCAATAAAAAAGGACTTTGCAAACAAGTATCCAAGGGTATTCGCCATCGATAATCGTTCGACCGCCCCTACGTTCCGCTCGGCCCAGTACCCAAAGGTACTTCAATATTCGCGAACAACATCTTTTGTTGAAGCAGGACATATTCAGCTGAGCGGAATACTTACTCAAAATACTTCGTAAAAATCCCTTTCGAACACGAGAGGTATGATAGGAGGCGAGCGGATAGCACACATCGACTAGCAAAAGGACAAAGCAAGCAAAAGGAGATTATATTAAAGAAACTAAGGCCGAGCGGCCAAATTACAAAAAGGGCAGTCTTTGCCCGAGCGGCCGAATTACATAAAAATTTCTTATTCAAGATAATCGTACAGATCCTTCGGGATATTGTCGAGAAGAGTCACCTGATCTGCGGTCGGGATGATGGTGGACTCGGGAAGGTGCCCCTTGGACTTCAAATAGGTCATCGTGGCGGTCATAGCAAGGTCAAATGCAGTATACATCCGCTCGCAAACCTTCTCTGAAAATTCACGCGAGCGGATGTAATTCTGTCTCAAGGCGGCGACCCGGCTAGGCTCGGCCTCCTGATATTCTGTGAAGACCGCTTGGGACGCAGCGAGGGATTCCTGCAGAGTTTTCAGCTCGTCTTTATGCTTGATTGCGTCGGCCGAGCGGCCCGCCTTCTCTTTATCGAGCTGCTCCATCAACTCCTTGACTTTCTGCTCCAATCCCCGAGCCTCGACATTCTTTTTCTCCAGATCGGAGATGGCCGTGTTTTTTCGAGTGGTGGCCAGGGTTATTTTTTGGTCGAGCAACTTGACTTGCCGCTCGGACTCGGCCAAGGCGTGGGCCTGATCGACCATCTTCTTCTGCTCGGCCACCAGCAAATCCTGAGTCTTTTTGAGCTCCTTCTGAAGCTCAGCGTACGAAGGGCCTTGCGGAGGAGTGCCGCCCAAGCTCCGTAGCCTTTTAAGCTCCTCGTCCACCATCGCAAGCCGATTGGAAACGGCGATCTCCTCCACCCATCTCTGACAAAAGAAAATTTATTATAAGCCGAGCGGAAAGAATGTGCGAGGGGGTTGGAGGAAATACACCTACCCCGGTGGCCTGTTACATGTGACTATCGGCCAAGTTGCGGAGCGGAATCAGCGCCACACGCGCCCGAGCGTCGGCCCACATTTCAGCTAAGGGCCCCTTCACTGTGATCATGTTCTCGGGCGTGGAGGGTCGATCGGCCTCGGGCAGCAATTATTCGGTAGGGAGGTGAAGTGAGACTCGGATAGTGCGGCGCCGACCGGGTGTCGTCTGGGCGGAAGCCAGAGAAGGAGTGGAAGCCGGCGCAGAAAACTGGGACAAAATTGTAGAACATGGACCTGGCGGGGAGCGGGCGGAAAGACGCTGACTAGAACTGCCTCGAGAGGGTCCGCAGACGCGTCAAGTTGGTGTTAGCTAGAGCCCTAGAGCCAATCATTTGATGATTGTATTATGGACTTATTGTATGATATTTTTATATTAATAAAGGCATTTGTTTGGTTATTATACTTACTTGTATTAGTGCCAAATAAACTAAGTATAATAACGTCCTTGAGTAGAAGGTTCTTACCTATATCAATCGATTGGTTGAATCGATAGTGAGATGATATAGGGAACACTACTCTTAATCATTCCTAGTTGAGTATTAACCTTCAGGGACAATGTTAATGCAATAAGACTAGCATGTAGGTCAACTCGATGACTTGATCTGACAAGTCATGGATATAGAGATATCAAGTTGACACATGGGTATACATTAGAGAATGTATACTGAATGACCCGCCATGAGAAAGTATCATGGATCGTTATATGAGTGTCATATACTTTCTCATGTGGCTATTAGTATGACTACTAGTCCTTAGACCTGAAGTCACCATAGATCCCTACATAAGGAGTTATGTACTTTGATTTCGTCAAACGTCACCCGTAACTGGGTGGACTATAAAGGCGATTACTGGGTATATAACAAGTTATGCAGAGGGATGTGAGTGATGTAGATGGGATCTATCCCTCTTATATGACGGGAGAGACATCGGTATTCTTGATAGAGTGAGACCACGAAGTGCATGGCCATGCCCAAATGAGTCAATATAGGATATTGAGCTCATTTGATTTAGTGAGTCTACTTGGAGTTCAAGATTTAGATTGGTCAGAGGATGACACGGTTTATGCCTCACATTGACCAATCTAGATGTCTAGGATAGAAGGACACTTGTCATATATTGTGAGGAGTCACAATTAGTAGTCACAAGGTGATGTTGGATCTCAACATTCTTGTAACTTGGGTAGTAATGATGTATTGCTAGATACCGCTCATTACTTATGCTCCTAAATGGGTTTAGGGCATTGCCAACGTTAACCTATAGGGTCACACACTAAGGACAATTAGATGGAGATTAGGTTCATATGATGAACCAAGAGGATTAGATTCATTTGATAAATCAAATTGGATTAAGAGTAATCCTAATTGGGCTAAATTGAGTTCGACTCAAGTTGATTCATGTGTTCAATGAGTCTAATTTAGATTATGACTCATTGAATCAATTTAATTAAATGAATTAGATTCATTATATTAAGTTGGCTTGAATCAAATGGTTGGATTCGATCAACCATGGAGGAGATTTGGTTAAGTTTGACTTGACTTGAGAGGAAGATAAAAGTCAAGTTTGACTTGACTTTATGCCACCTCATTGGTGAGTTGGCATTGATGTGGACCAATGATGTTACTCCACATCATCATGGGTGCCGCCTCATGGAAGTTACAAAGCCATTTTCTTTAATAGCTTCACATTAATTGCACTTAATGTAATTTTTTGGAGTTACACAACTTGAAAGTGGCCGGCCACTTTTGAATGGGAATCAAATTGATTTTCCTCATTCAAGTGCATTATTCCTTCTTCTTCCTCTTGGAGCTCTCTTCCTCTCCCTCTCCTCCTCAACTTGGCCGAACCACACATAGGTGCTAGCACACCTTTTTGTGTGATTTTCTCCACCTACGTGTTCGTGTGGGTACTTCTAGAGGAGTATCTATCTTGATACTCTTGAGATCCGGCACCGTTTGGGCGAGCGGGAACGCGAAGGGCTTCGCTTCAAAGGTATAACTCGTTTCATGTAGATCTAGGAGTAGATCTAAGTAGAAACTCATACTCGTAATTTAGTTTTGAAATTTTTCTTCGCACGAGATCCTTTGGCTAGGGTGATTCGGGGTTTCCGTGACGCGAAAAAGCGGTTTTCGCGGCCTGAAAAACCCAACAGTGGTATCAGAGCCACGTGCGAAGCGAGTACGAGTTTAGATTCGTATTTTTATGAAAAATATAAATCTTTAAACTTTCTGTAAATTCATGTTTTTTATAGTTTTAATGGGTATTTTTCTCGTAGAAGCGAAGCACAAGTGTTTCGGCACTTGTAGGCTTCGACTACCAAGAAGAATTTTCGAAACGGCAAAGTTTCGCCCCAAAATTTTTTGGGACAGCGGGCTAAGGCGCTCTTGGATCGCTTAGGAGCAACTCGCGATGGTTAGATCGCGGGTAGGGGTACTGCCCCTAACCCCGCAAGGGAATTTGCTCCGCGATTGCGCCCGAAATCGCTAATCGGGACCGCCGGGAAAATTTACTCATAAAATCTGTAAAATTTTGAAAAATTACAGAAAAATTATGAAAAATATATAATTTTGAATTATATATTATTTTTGTGATAGTCATGGCCCAAAGACCCAATTCGATTGGACAATTGTGTTGTAATTCATAATACGGCCTGCGTGCCATTATGTGATGTGCGTGCTTGTATTTTATTTTTTTTTTCACGACCTGCACGTCGTGCCTTTCTCTTATATTCTGGTTGTAAATTAGATTTAGACTCGAATGTAACTCGAGTTTCAAAATTGTAATGTAATTTTGAAGCGGTAGAAGGTCCACACGAGACGGAGTTACGAGGAGGGCGCGAGCAACACAAGGTGGTCAAAGGAAGAAGCTTGAGAAGCTGTTGACCTTAGGTTGACCATCCGATCTTCTCATTGGCTTGAGAAGATCGTAGTAGGGCCATGACACAATCACAAAATAGTTTAATTAATTGCTTATATGTATGTGATGCATGCTAGTTAATTAAGTAATTAATTAGTGCCTAGCGATTAGATTTGATCTAAATCGTGCACATGATGCACCCTTCGATTAGATTAGATCTATCGAGTATATGATACGCATCATCATTTAGATTAGATCTAAAACGCGTCAACTCGTAATGCCTATCATGCCGTGATACCTACAACTACCTCGATCGCATGCTGTTGTTGAATCTGCCAAAGCAGAGCAACACATACTATCTTGGTAGGGTACGGAGGGACAATCTTGGTCCCGCCTATCAACGCATGGGTGAATACAAACTCAATTAGATTGAGTATTCCTAGTTTACTCGGTTGGATCGAGTACAACTATAGGCATTCTTCCAATGGTTAGAAAGGTAGGACAAAATCACGTTTATATTAATTCTCGGGCGTATTAGCCAAAGCTAACTCGAGTTTTAATATAAATGAGGATTTTATCCTATAAACAAGAGTTGCATAGAGATGTAATTGGTAATCGTTACCTACCGATCATACTAAGTCTTGGGCGTATTAGCCAAACCTAACTCAAGGGTTAGTATGATGTGGATCTTGTCCCACATGAATTATAGAATTCAGTGGGAGCATCATTTAGTTAAAGGCCTAATTAAATGATTAAGAATATGATACTTATTTCTGCATTTATTTCTGTTGTAGAATTGTCATGACGTCGAACACGAACACCTTCTTCCTGCGATCTGTCTTTAAGAAGGACAAGCTCAACGGAGCAAATTTCCTGGACTGGTACAGGAATCTGAGAATAGTTCTCACCCAAGAACGTAAACTGTACATTCTGGAGCAGCCCATTCCGGAGGCTCCTCCTGCCACTGCTACGCGAGCAAACCGAGATGCTTACGAGAAGCATCAAGATGACGCATTAGATGTGTCATGTCTTATGCTCGCGACCATGAACTCTGAGCTTCAGAAGCAACATGAGTTGATGGGCGCTTACGATATGATTGAACATCTTTGTCACCTATATCAAGGGCAAGCAAGGCACTGGAAGAGGAACTCCAAAGAATACCTGGAAGACCTTACGAAGAAGAGAAATAAGATTTCTACTTCAGGTATACATGTTATAGAAGTCAACCTCTCTATTTCTTCATCGTGGGTATTAGATACCGGATGTGCTTCGCACATTTGTACTAATGTACAAGCGCTGAGAAATAGCAGGGCATTGACGAAGGGTGAGATAGACCTACGAGTAGGCAATGGAGCACGGGTTGCTGCTATTGCTGTAGGAACTTACCATCTATCTCTGCCCTCTGGGCTTGTACCAGAATTAGATGATTGTTGTTATGTGCCTGCCTTAACAAATAACATTATATCTGTTTCTTGTTTGGACAAGAAAGGTTTTTCATTTAAAATAAAGAACAAATGTTGTTCCGTCTATTTAAACGAAATGTTCTATTGTAGTGCACCTCTGATGAACGGACTCTATATTCTAGACCTTGAGAGCCCTATTTATAACATAAATACCAAGAGGTTCAAGTCAAATGACATGAACCAAACCTACCTCTGGCACTGTCGCTTAGGTCATATAAATGACAAGCGCTTATCCCAGTTCCATAAGGATGGTTTGCTGGACTCATTTGATTTAGAATCATATGAGATATGCGAGTCATGCCTACGAGGCAAGATGACCAAGACTCCCTTTAGAGGGCACAGCGAAAGAGCGACTGATTTGTTAGGACTCATACATAGTGATGTATGTGGCCCTTTCAATATCGCTGCTAGAGGCGGTTATAGGTACTTCATCACATTTACTGATGACTTCAGTAGATATGGTTATGTGTACTTGATGACACATAAGTCTGAATCCTTTGAAAAGTTCAAAGAATTCAAGAATGAAGTACAGAACCAGCTTGGCAAGAGTATTAAGATACTTCGATCCGATCGAGGTGGAGAATACCTTAGCCATGAGTTCCGTGACTATCTAGCTGAGTGTGAGATTCTATCCCAACTCACTCCTCCTGGAACACCACAGTGGAATGGTGTATCCGAAAGGAGGAATCGTACCCTATTAGATATGGTGCGATCTATGATAAATCACACAGATGTTCCGACATACCTTTGGGGTTATGCTCTAGACACGGCAGATTTTATACTCAACCGAGTTCCATCCAAGGTCGTGATAAATACACCATATAGGATATGGACTGGGAGAGATGCCCAGGTGTCTTTCATGAGGATTTGGGGTTGTGAGGCTTACGTTCGACGTCAAGTCTCAGACAAGTTAGGACCCAAATCCTACAAGTGCTACTTTATTGGATATCCTAAGGAAACTAAGGGATATTATTTCTACATTCCCAGTCAGCACAAGGTAGTTGTGGCAAAGACTGGGGTCTTTCTAGAAAGATTAGTGGGAGCGCGTTCGATCTTGAAGAAGTTCAAGATGCGAACAATAGCACTGATGCCTCGATGGAAATTGAACTGGAACCACAAAGTGTTGTGGATGATGTTGTTCCACAAGGAGTTGAGGAACAACAACCAGTTCAAGTAGACATACCTCTTCGCAGGTCTGATAGGGTACGTCGTCAGCCTGAGAGATACTCATTTCTCTTGTCTGACCATGATGACGTTATGCTCATAGAGGAAGAGCCTACCACCTATCAGGAAGCTGTGATGAGACCAGATTCCGAGAAATGGCTAGAGGCCATGAGATCCGAAATGGAATCCATGTACACCAACCAAGTATGGACTTTGGTTGATCCACCTGAAGGGGTAAAACCCATTGGGTGTAAGTGGGTCTTTAAGAGAAAGACTGACATGGATGGACTTATCTATAAGGGTCGCTTGGTAGCTAAAGGTTTCAAGCAGATTCATGGTATTGACTATGATAAAACCTTTTCTCCAGTAGCGATGCTTAAGTCCATTCGGATCATACTTGCTATTGCAGCCTACCATGACTATGAGATATGGCAGATGGATGTCAAAACCGCGTTTCTGAATGGAAACCTGCTCGAGGATGTGTACATGACACAACCTGAGGGTTTTGTAGATCCACAGCATACTAGCAGAGTATGCAAGCTGCATAGGTCCATTTATGGACTAAAGCAAGCTTCTCGGAGCTGGAATCTTCGATTCGATGATGCAATCAAACAGTTTGGTTTCATCAAGAACGAAGATGAGCCTTGTGTCTACAAGAAGGTTGTAGGGGACATAGTTGTCTTCCTCATATTGTATGTGGATGACATACTACTCATTGGGAAGGACATCCCTATGCTTCAGTCTGTCAAGACTTGGCTAGGGAGTTGCTTCTCAATGAAGGACTTAGGTGAGGCATCCCGCATTCTAGGGATATAGATCTATAGAGATAGATCTAAGAGATTGCTTGGCCTAAGTCAGAGTACATACATTGACAAGGTACTCCTTCGGTTTGCCATGCAGAACTCCAAGAAGGGATTTCTGCCAATGTCACATGGCGTGAGTCTTTCGAAGACTCAAGGTCCCTCTTCTAGAGAGGAGAGAGACCGCATGGATCAAATCCCTTATGCCTCAGCCATAGGATCGATCATGTACACCATGCTATGTACTCGACCTAATGTCTCGTATGCTTTGAGCATGACGAGCAGATACCAGTCAGATCCAGATGAAAGTCACTGGATAGCGGTCAAGAATATTCTTAAGTACTTAAGAAGGACTAAAGAATATTTCTTGATATATGGAGGCGATGATGAGCTAGTTGTAAAGGGATACAGTGATGCTAGCTTCCAGACCGACCAGGATGACTATAGATCGCAGTCGGGGTTCGTATTTTGCATTAACGGTGGTGTTGTTAGCTGGAAGAGTTCGAAGCAGGATACAGTAGCTGATTCTACAACAGAAGCCGAGTACATTGCTGCATCAGAGGCAACAAAGGAGGCAGTTTGGATCCGCAGGTTCATCACTGAACTTGGGGTGGTTCCTAGCATTGCTGACCCCATTGAGCTCTATTGTGACAACAATGGAGCTATAGCACAGGCGAAGGAACCTCGCTCACACCAGCGGACCAAACACATACTACGGCGCATCCATCTCATTCGAGAGATCATCGAGAGAGGAGATGTGAAGATTTGCAGTGCACCTACAGAGGCTAACATCGCAGATCCCTTGACCAAGGCTTTGGCACAGAGGAAGCATGATGGTCACACTAGGTCATTTGGGCTTAGAGCCTACACTAATTGGCACTAGTACTAGTGGGAGATTGTTAGCTAGAGCTCTAGAGCCAATCATTTGATGATTGTATTATGGACTTATTGTATCATATTTTTATATTAATAAAGGCATTTGTTTGGTTATTATACTTACTTGTATTGGTGCCAAATAAACTAAGTATAATAACGTCCTTGAGTAGAAGGTTCTTACCTTTATCAATCGATTGGTTGAATCGATAGTGAGATGATATAGGGAACACTACTCTTAATCATTCCTAGTCGAGTATTAACATTCAGGAACAATGTTAATGCAATAAGACTAGCATGTAGGTCAACTCGATAACTTGATCTCACAAGTCATGGATATAGAGATATCAAGTTGACACATGGGTATACATTAGAAAATGTATACTGAATGACCCGCCATGAGAAAGTATCATGGATCGTTATATGAGTGTCATATACTTTCTCATGTGGCTATTAGTATGACTACTAGTCCTTAGACCCGAAGTTACCATAGATCCCTACATAAGGAGTTATATACTTTGGTTTCGTCAAACATCACCCGTAACTGGGTGGACTATAAAGGCGATTACTGGGTATATAACAAGTTATGCAGAGGGATGTGAGTGATGTAGATGAGATCTATCCCTCCTATATGACGGGAGAGACATCGGTATTCTTTATAGAGTGAGACCACGAAGTGCATGACCATGCCCAAATGAGTCAATATAGGATATTGAGCTCATTTGATTTAGTGAGTCTACTTGGAGTTCAAGATTTAGATTGGTCAGAGGATGACACGGTCTATGCCTCACATTGACCAATCTAGATGTCTAGGATAGAAGGACACTTGTCATATATTATGAGGAGTCACAATTAGTAGTCACAAGGTGATGTTGGATCTCAACATTCTTGTAACTTGGGTAGTAATGATGTGTTGCTAGATACCGCTCATTACTTATGCTCCTAAATGGGTTTAGGGCATTGCCAACGTTACAAGAACCTATAAGGTCACACACTAAGGACAATTAGATGGAGATTAGGTTCATATGATAAACCAAGAGGATTAGATTCATTTGATGAATCAAATTGGATTAAGAGTAATCCTAATTGGGCTAACTTGAGTTCGACTCAAGTTGATTCATGTGTTCAATGAGTCTAATTTAGATTATGACTCATTGAATCAATTTAATTAAATGAATTAGATTCATTATATTAAGTTGGCTTGAATCAAATGGTTGGATTCGATCAACCATGGAGGAGATTTGGTCAAGTTTGACTTGACTTGAGAGGAAGATAAAAGTCAAGTTTGACTTGACTTTATGCCACCTCATTGGTGAGTTGGCATTGATGTGGACCAATGATGTTACTCCACATCATCATGGGTGCCACCTCATGGAAGTTACAAAGCCATTTTCTTTAATAGCTTCACATTAATTGCACTTAATGCAATTTTTGGGAGTTACACAACTTGAAAGTGGCCGGCCACTTTTGAATGGGAATCAAATTGATTTTCCTCATTCAAGTGCATTATTCCTTCTTCTTCCTCTTGGAGCTCTCTTCCTCTCCCTCTCCTCCTCAACTTGGCCGAACCACACATAGGTGCTAGCACACCTTTTTGTGTGATTTTCTCCACCTACGTGTTCGTGTGGATACTTCTAGACGAGTATCTATCTTGATACTCTTGAGATCCGGCACCGTTTGGACGAGCGGGAACGCGAAGGGCTTCGCTTCAAAGGTATAACTCGTTTCATGTAGATCTAGGAGTAGATCTAAGTAGAAACTCGTACTCGTAATTTAGTTTTGAAATTTTTCTTCGCACGAGATCCGTTGGCTAGGGTGATTCGGGGTTTCCGCGACGCGAAAAAGTGGTTTTCACGACCCGAAAAACCCAACAGTTGGGAGGGAGTCCGATCGGACGAGATCGCCTCGATCTCTGGAGCTTTACCTCGAGAAGCGGCGGTAACCCGCTCGGATGGTTGTATAGCTGAAGCAGCTGAGCGGAGTGGCGTTTCCTCCCGGCGTCTTTTTTGTCGGAGGGGGCGCTCTTCCTCTTGCGCCGAGCCCTCATCCCGAGCGGAAGGCTCTCGACTGGCAGTTGCGCCAGTCGCTTGCCCTGGAAGAGAAGCCTGAGCGGCCGACTCCCCAGCATGGGTCCCGCTCTCCCCCTCATTAAATCCGACCGGCTGGACGCCGAGCGTCTCCATTTCTTTGGCCGCTGCGGCTTCGAGTGCCGCCGCCTTTTTCTTCAGAATGCCAGCCATCACCGACTCCATGACAATATTCGCTGCAAAGGAAAAAGAAGAAAATCAGTTAGCAATCAAGGCAAATGACCAAGTAAAATTCTTACCGAAGCCGCTCGGGAGGGGGGTTCTGATCGGACTCAGGCCGAATATGTACATGACCCCTTCCGGAAGGAACTTGTTGATGTCGAACCGCAGGCCGGGGAGCATGTTGGCGGCGTGAAGGTAATCCGGCCGGGTCTTGAATTTTTTGAGCTCTGGGGAAAGAGGATTCCCGACCTGCCATTGGGTTCGGAAGGAAGCCCGCTCGGGAAGGCGAATGTAAAAGTAAAATTCTTTCCAATGCTTATTTGAAGAAGGAAGTTTATTGAAGAAAACCAAGCCAGGCCGAGCCTGGAACATATAAGTGCCCGGCTCGGACTGTTTTGGGTAATAGAAGTAGTAGAAGACCTCCAGTCGGAGGGGAATGTTATAGATTTTAAAGAAGACGACTACACCGCATAAGAGGCGGAAAGTATTGGGGACTAGGCTTCCAAGCGGAATGCCGAAAAAGTTGCAAACTTCTACAAAGAAGGGATGAATGGGGAGTCGCAGACCGGCTGTGAACTGGTCACGGAAAACACAAAACGCTCCGCGCGGCGGTTTGTTTGGCCGAGCGGAATCTGTGGGTAGGATGATTTCAAGGTTGGAGGGGATCTCGAAAGTATTAATTAGAAGGTCGGCGTCGCGCCGATCGAAGCGTGACTCCATGGTAGTGTACCATGGGCCGAGGGTTTGGTGTTCGGGTTGAGAAGATTCGGCCATTGTCCGAGCGGACGAAACCAAAAAAACGAAGGCAGAAGATAAAAGCAAGAAGATGGCAATAGAACAGTACCCGAGGACGAAAACTTGGGAAAGAGGTGCAAAGAAAATGCTAGAACCAATGAGAAAGGAAAAGAACCTTACAACGAAGAAGAAGATCGAGGGAAAAGCACCGGAGATCGCCGGAAACAGAAGCGTGAGATCGCCGAGAGTCTGGAACGCAAGAGGAAGCGGTGAACTCGCGCAGACGCAAATGCGGTGAAGGGGAGAAGGCGAAGATTTTATAGGGCGGAGCCCGGGCGATCTCCACCGTTGGATCCAGGTCGCGAGAATCGGAGCACGAATCGCGCCGTCCATTTCGAACCGCCTCGATCCCATCAGAACACCACGCCGCCGCCGTACGATGACAGCAGCATCGCCACGTGGCATTCAACCACTGGAACGCATTTAATGAGCGCGTGCTAGACCTTAATGATGGAGATTGGCGGAAAATTCGAAGAGATGCTGAGTAACGGTGGCGTTGACTGGCGTTTTGGCTGCCCCTGGTTTCCGAGCGGATGGTAGTTGCAGCACGCCGTTCGGCCAAACTGATGGTCCAGTCAGTCGGACTAACCGCCTCCTTCGACTAGACTTGAAGGGGAGGCAAGTGATCCGGCGGTAAGAACAGGGACCCCCCTCTGAGGGAAGTCAACGCCACGTGGAGTCAAAGGGCCGAACGGCCGACCGGAGAAGGGGAAGCACGGTTGGCCGAACGGGGTCTCATCAGAGAGGCACCCGGCGAAGAGTTAGGGTTCCGACGTTCGGGTTGAAGAGAGGCATATGGCCGAGCAGATAGCCCGTTCGGCTGAAGGCATAGAGTAGCATACTGCAAAGTCTTGACAGAGCACATTACCGGGAATCTCTGAAGTGGACCAGTACTCATGACCGGCCGGACGTGAGTGGAGTGCCGACCGGCCGGACACCCGTCATGGGGTAAGGAGAAAAGGACAAGGAACATCTTCTGACAACGTGCATGCTCTATGGTCAGGCCATACTCCAAACCTTACGACAAAGGGTTCCGCTGTCACATCGAAGACGTGCTTGGACTGTAGCAGTATGGTGTCAGGCAAGCTTTCTGATAAGCCCTTACTGAGGTATGGGCTGGGGACACGTATTCACCTCAGTATGTGTGCATGAGTTCCTTTCCAGCTCTATATAAGGAGCCTCACACTTCACCGGAGGTACGCATTCTTGGATATTCGAAGCCACCTTTTGCTATCCACTTGCTTGACTTGAGCGTCGGAAGGTCGTCGCCGGGAACCCCTTCTCGGCCAGACTTCCTTGCAGGTTTACCGGAGGTCCATACGACCGGCCGGAGATCTACGTCAGCAACTCGGAGAGCGACACGTACTCAGCGTCCGTTGATTTAGTGTTCGGACAGGATCAATCTTATTATTAGATACTGTTTAGCTTTTCTCATATAAAAAATCACTATATTAAGATATAATATTTTTTATGATTTATTTATTGTATGATCAATCATACTCAATTATTTGAAATAAGCGATATCATTTTTATTTCTAAAGATCTATACAAATTTAATTATCATGTACTTATCGTGTAAATGTGTACGCATTGACTGAGGAAGTTGCATGGCAGCTGCAAACGCGTCTTTGAGTTTGTTGTATCGGCAGCGTATTGAATGAGTTTGAGAACCTTTAACAAAAAGATTATTTAAATCCTGTCATGACCTGACAAAGTCGATTATTTAATTTCTCATATGATTAGTTGATGAACACAATAATAACAGCATTTTACTGAATCATTGAAATATTTCTGAAATATCTAAATCATAGACGCAACTTTGAAAATTCTCACGTATCCTTTTCCCCTTGTATCCCTCTTCTTTTCAACGTGTGTTCATCCGAATAAAAACAAAATTACAGACCACTTTTACCTATATGGAAAGATGGGTATAACAGAAAAGGAATACGATTTGAGAATTTCTAAAATTAAGTACTTAATTTAAATATTCTGAAAATATTTCAACATGATTTAGTAAATACCGAACCCATAATCTTTCAATTAAGTATGGGAGAAGGCTTGACTGCCCAATGTCAATTCTTCTAGTCCACATAAATACAATAGGAGTATGATATCTCTTGTATAGTAATTAGCGATTAATTTTCAGGAATTGACGATGTAAAATTTATTTTATCTTAGGCCTAATATCTATATATATATATTTATCCTTTTTTTATATTTATGTTATTTATGGAACAGATTGGAGTTATTAAAATAAAATTTTATTTTTTTAATAATGTGTTCTGAACCATTATTTTAATAGATGGAGATGAATTTCTCTAATCATTACTTTTATCTAAAAATGAACTAAGTCAGCGGGATCAAGAGGATTCCGTTTGTGAATAATAGCCTTAGAATTATATATATATATAATAATGTAAAAAAAGGTTGAACCACGTTTTCAACCATGTAATTGGTGGACAATACCCAAATTTATACTCGTCGTGCAATAAATTAATATGATAGTTATGTTGACTACAAGCAAGTGTAGAGGTACGCAAACCAAATAAATAACGGTAAAAAAAAATAAAAAGATGTTTTTTTTATTAATTACAATGGACAATAGAATGTCCCTTTTATTTATTATTAAAATAAACCTCTATTCTACTTTAATTTATGTTATTGGGATGGTCCGACTCAAAATATAAGCCACGAAAAAGTATGCTTATGCCGATTCAAGACATACTAATGATTTAGGCTAGGGTGTCTATTTTAGTGAGGCTCTAAGAGTCCTAATATTTTTAATATTTTTTATATTATATTTTTTAATTAATAAATTTTTAAATCAATGGACTTTTCTTTTTTTTCAAATTGATACTCTATTTTTCTAAATTTAATTGTCAGTATTAATCTTTCAAAAAAAATATACTCTTTCTCATAGTCATCAACAATCTCGTGCTCTTCCCCTTCTCGCTAATGATCTCAAGTCCTTTCCCTCCCTAGTCGATGATCCCGTGCTTGTTTTTTCCTTAGTCGATGATCTGTGCTCTTCCCCTCTCTCGTTGATGATTCAACACTCAAAGGACATGGTTCTCCTCCTTTGTAAGTGATCTCCCTTCCTCTTCCTCCTCGATGGGTATGAGAAGTAGAAGTTCTCCATCCATTCGATGCAAAGCAACAATCCTCTTTCTTAATACAATAAGAAGTATAGGTTCCTCATCCATTCGATGCAAAGCAACAATCCTCTTTCTTAATACAATAAGAAGTATAGGTTCCTCATCCATTCGATGCAAAGCAACGGCCAATCCTCTTCTTCCTCGGTAAGAAATCCTAAAAAATTAAGGAACATACAAAGCATACATCCATCAATATATAAGAGAGGTACTACACATATAATTCAATGTATTAACAAAGCATGTCATGAATTCAAAAAAAAAAAAAAGTACACAAGAAGTTGTTCAATCAAGGCAATGATACTAGGTTAAAATTCTACACTTTGTCAAACTAGGTTAAAATTATCAAGAATCATATTTAGGTTTGTATTCTAAACCTTACAACCAACTAGTTGGTTGAGCCTTCATGGAAAAGGTTGATGTTGTAGTCGGGGCATATCTAGCTAACCAAGCTCTTAACATGCTAAGTTCTCGACTGTGAGCTCAGGGTTGGCCAAGCTCACGGCTGATTCGTTAAGGCTGGCTGGCCAAGCTCGCGACAGCGAGCTCAGGGTTGGCCAAGCTCATGGTAGATTTGTCAAGGTTGGCCGACCGACCAAGCTTATGGTAGATTTATTAAGGTCGACTGGTCAGCCAAGCTCGTAGTAGCGAGCTCAGGGACGACCAACCTCGCGGTCGCGAGCTTAGCGCCCGCCAAGCTCCCGACCATGAGCTCAGGGCCGACCAAGCTCACGATTAACCGCGAGCTCAGGGCTGACCAAGCTCGCAGCTGTTAGGTTAAAACGAGAGGAGAGGGAAGGGAGAAGATCATACCTGCATGGTCGCCGGAGGAGAGGATGTCAGATATGGAAGGCACGGTCACCAGAGGAGAGGGCGCCATAGATTGGAGGGCACGACCATGGGAGAGATCGTGAATCACTAGAGGAGAGAGCGCTTTCAGAGATCGGGGCTGAGCGGTGCCCTAAATCCCGATATTAATGACGGATTATTTATTCCATTGTTATATAGCGACAAATTGATTTATGTCGTTGCTAATATTTAAATATAGTAATATTAACAATTAAACCAAATTATTCGTCACTAAGTAGCAACTGAATTTAAAAATCAATCACTAAGTAGCGATGAACATTTATATTTTATCGCTACTTAGAGACGGCTAATTTATTTTCATTGCTATTAATTCCATATTTAATTTATTTTTTATTATTAATGACCAAATTAGAGATGGACTTAAAGTTCCATCTCTTCATCTTAAATTAGAGACGAAATGTTATTGTTGTCTCTAATATAGAGACGAAAATATATTTCAATCTCTAATTCTATGGTTGTTTTGTATTTGTTTTCTACCATTTGAGTCACTGTTCGCAAAAGCGAATTCAACTTTTAGTTGATCCCGAATTTGTATTCTACCATGATTTGATTGGAAAATCAGATTAAAATGAAAATTTTAATTGTGGTTCAAAACTTTAAAATACATTTTCCTATTACTATTTAATTTTTACGGAGGTAAAATATCTTATTATTAGATACTGTTTAGCTTTTCTCATATAAAAAATCACTATATTAGGATATAATATTTTTTATGATTTATTTATTGTATGATCAATCATACTCAATTGTTTGAAATAAACGATATCATTTTTATTTCTAAAGACCTATACAAATTTAATTATCATGTACTTATCGTGTAAATGTCTACGCATTGACTGAGGAAGTTGCATGGCAGCTGCAAACGCGTCTTTGACTTTGTTGTATCGGCAGCGTATTGAATGAGTTTGAGAACCTTTACACAAAAAGATTATTTAAATCCTGTCATGACCTGACAAAGTCGATTATTTAATTTCTCATATGATTAGTTGATGAACACAATAATAACAGCATTTTACTGAATCATTGAAATATTTCTGAAATATCTAAATCATAGACGCAACTTTGAAAATTCTCACGTATCCTTTTCCCTTGTATCCCTCTTCTTTTCAACGTGTGTTCATCCGAATAAAAACAAAATTACAAACCACTTTTACCTATATGGAAAGATGGGTATAACAGAAAAGGAATACGATTTGAGAATTTCTAAAATTAAGTACTTAATTTAAATATTCTGAAAATATTTCAACACGATTTAGTAAATACCGAACCCATAATCTTTCAATTAAGTATGGGAGAAGGCTTGACTGCCCAATGTCAATTCTTCTAGTCCACATAAATACAATAGGATCATGATATCTCTGGTATATTAATTCACGATTAATTTTCAAGAATTAATGATGTAAAATTTATTCTATCTTAGGCCTAATATCTATATATTTATATTTATCTTTTTTTTTATATTTATGTTATTTATGGAACAGATTGGAGTTATTAAAATAAAATTTTATTTTTTTAATAATGTGTTCTGATCCATTATTTGAATAGAGGGAGATCATTGAATTTCTCTAATCATTGCTTTTATCTAAAAATGAACTAAGACAGCTGGATCAAGAAAATTCCGTTTGTGAATAATAGCCTTAGAATTATATATATATAATAATGTAAAAAAAAAGGTGGAACCACGTTTTCAACCATGTAATTGATGGACAATACCCAAATTTATACTCGTCGTGCAATAAATTAATATGGTAGTTATGTTGACTACCAGCAAGTGAAGAGGCGGTACGCAAATTAAATAAATAACGGTAAAAAAATAAAAAGATGTTTTTTTTATTAATTACAATGGACAATAGAATGTCCTTTTTATTTATTATTAAAATAAACCTCTATTCTACTTTAATTTATTTTATTGGGATGGCCCGACTCAAAATATAAGCCACTAAAAAGTATGCTTAGGCCGATTCAAGACATACTAATGATTTAGGCTAGGGTCTCTATTTTAGTGAGGTTCTAAGAGTCCTAATATTTTAATATTATTTATATTATATTTTTTAATTAATTAAATTTTAAATCAATGGATTTTTTTTTTTCTTTTTCAAATTGATACTCTATTTTTTTTAACTTGGTTGTTAGTATTAATCTTTCAAAAAAATATACTCTTTCTCATAGTCATCAGCAATCTCATGCTCTTCCCCTTCTCGCTAATGATCTCAAGTCCTTTTCCTCCCTAGTCGATGATCCCGTGCTTATTTTTTCCCTTAGTCGATGATCTGTGCTCTTCCCCTCTCACGTTGATGATTCGACTCTCAAAGGGCATGATTCTCCTCCTTTGTAAGTGATCTCCCTTCCTCTTCCTCCTCGATGGGTATGGGAAGTAGAAGTTCTCCATCCATTCGATGCAAAGCAACAATCCTCTTTCTTAATACGATAAGAAGTATAGGTTCCTCTTCCATTCGATGCAAAGCAACTACCAATCCTCTTCTTCCTCGGTAAGAAATCCTAAAAAATTAAGGAACATACAAAACTAAAGATGAATCCATTCTCAGGCTCCTTAAGATTACCCCTCTCATTTTAATGTATGCAACAAATTATATCTATTTAATATTTGTGTTGGAGTTAGGAAGATGAGAAGACGCTCCTTTCCCTTTATCTTCCGGACCATTTACCTTCCTCCATTAATGAAGGAAGGGGAAGAGACCTACATGTTGGGTTTTTCGGGTCGCGAAAACCGCTTTTCGTGTCGCGGAAACCCCGAATCACCCAAAGCCGTAGGATCCGTGCAAAGAAAAAATTTCGAAAACACGAGTACGAGTTATTAACTACGATCTACAGTAGATCTACAAAGAAAAACATTTTACCTTCGATGCGTGCCCTCGCAAAATCTCGCTTGTCCAAGGTACGTGTCGGATCTCCAAAGTATCAAGATAGATACTTCTCTAGTGATATCCACACGAACAAGTAGTACTCTCTAGCACTCAAGGATGGAGAAGAAAGACCCCAAGTGTGCTAGCACTCTCTCTAGGGCTCTCGGATGGGAATGGAAGAAGAAAGAAAAACAAAGAAGAGAATACAATATACTCCTCTAAAAATATTACCTTTCTTCTTGGACTTCTTGGATTAACTCACTCAACCCCCTTCTCCTCACCATGAAAGTCACGGCAACACCTAGCCAAGAGAGGGGAGAAGCAAGCAAGAAGATGAGAGAATGAATGCACACATAACTCCACAAAATCAAAACCCCTATTCCATTAGTGTGGCCGACCACATAATGTAACTCCCCATTAATGTGGCCGGCCACATTAAAACCATGGAAGAGTGTAACCCCCATGAGGTGGCATGCCTCATGAGGTGGAGGTGATGTGGCAAGGATGAGTCATCCTTATGATGTGGCAATACATCAAGTCAAACTTGATGTTTCAATTTCTACTTGGTCAAGTCAAACTTGACCAATTGTCTTCCTTGTTGAGTTAAATCCAACCTTTGACTCAAGTCAATTTTAATTTAATGAATCTCAATTCATTAATATAAATTGACTCAATGAATCAAATCTAAATTAGACTCATTCAACAATTGAATCTAATTGAGTCTAACTCAATAAGTCTAATTTGAATCCAATTGGTTCATTATATGAACCCAATCCAATTGGTTCATCATATGAACCCAATCTCCATCCACTTGTTCTTTGTGTGTGACCCAATAGGTTCTTGTAACGTTGACAATGTTTCTAAACTCCTTTAGAAACATAAGCAATGAGCGGCATCTAGCAATACATCATTGCTACCCAAGTTACAAGAAAAGTTGAGATCCAACATCACCTTGTGACTATTAATTGTGACTCCTCACAATATATGACAAGTGTCCTTCTATCCTAGATATCTAGATTGATCAATGTGAGGCATAGACCGTGTCATCCTCTGACCAATCTAAATCTTGAACTCCAAGTAGACTCACTCAATCAAATGAGCTCAATATCTCATATTGACTCATTTGGGTATGGCCATACACTTCGTGGTCTTACTCTATCAAGAATATCGATGTCACTCCCGTCATATAGGAGGGATAGATCCCATCTACATCACTCACATCCCTCTACATAATTCGTTACATACCCAGTAATCGCCTTTATAGTCCACCCAGTTACGGGTGACGTTTGACGAAACCAAAGTACATAACTCCTTATGTAGGGATCCATGGTGACTTCAGGTCTAAGGACTAATAGTCATACTAAAAGCCACATGAGAAAGTATATGACACTCATATAACGATCCATGATACTTTCTAATGGCGGGTCATTCAGTATACATTCTCTAATGTATACCCATGTGTCAGCTTGATATCTCTATATCCATGACTTGTGAGATCAAGTCATCGAGCTGACCTACATGCTAGTCTTATTGTATTAACATTGTCCCTGAATGTTAATACTAGACTAGGAATGATTTAGAGTAGTGTTCCCTATATCATCTCACTATCGATTCAACTAATCGATTGATATAGGTATGAACCTTCTACTCAAGGACGCTATTATACTTAGTCTATTTGGCACTAATACAAATAAGTATAATAACCAAACAAATGCCTTTATTAATATACAAGAATATGATACAATGAGTCCATACAATCATCAAATGATTGGCTCTAAGGCTCTAACTAACAATCTCCCACTAGCACTAGTGCCAATCAGTATAGGCTCTAAGGCCTAATGACCTAGTGTGACCATCATGCTTCCTCTGTGCCAAAGCCTTGGTCAAGGGATCTGCGATGTTAGCCTCTGTAGGTACTCTACAAATCTTCACATCTCCTCTATCGATAATCTCTCGAATGAGATGGAAACGCCGTAGTATGTGCTTGGTCCGCTGGTGTGAGTGAGGTTCCTTCGCCTGTGCTATAGCTCCATTGTTGTCACAATAGAGCTCAACTGGGTCAGCGATGCTAGGAACCACCCCAAGTTCAGTGATGAACTTGCGGATCCAAACTGCCTCCTTTGCTGCCTCTGATGCAGCAATATACTCGACCTCTGTTGTAGAATCCTGCTTCGAACTCTTCCAGCTCACAGCACCACCATTTAAGCAAAACACGAACCCCGACTGCGATCTATAGTCATCCTGGTCGGTCTGGAAGCTAGCATCACTGTAACCCTTTACAGCTAGCTCATCATTGCCTCCATATATCAAGAAATATTCTTTAGTCCTTCTCAAGTACTTAAGAATATTCTTGACCGCTATCCAGTGACTTTCACCTGGATCTGACTGGTATCTGCTCGTCATGCTTAAAGCATACGAGACATCAGGTCGAGTACATAACATGGCGTACATGATCGATCCTATGGCTGAGGCATAAGGGATCTGATCCATACGGTCTCTCTCCTCTCTAGAAGAGGGACCTTGAGTCTTCAAAAGACTCACGCCATGTGACATCGGCAGAAATCCCTTCTTGGAGTTCTGCATGGCAAACCGAAGAAGTACCTTGTCAATGTATGTACTCTGACTTAGGCCAAGCAATCTCTTAGATCTATCCCTATAGATCTGTATCCCTAGAATGCGGGATGCCTCACCTAAGTCCTTCATTGAGAAGCAACTCCCTAGCCAGGTCTTGACAGACTGAAGCATAGGGATGTCCTTCCCAATGAGTAGTATGTCATCCACATACAATATGAGGAAGACAACTATATCTCCTACAACCTTCTTGTAGACACAACGCTCATCTTTGTTCTTGATGAAACCAAACTGTTTGATTGCATCATCGAAACGAAGATTCCAGCTCCGAGAAGCTTGCTTTAGTCCATAAATGGACCTATGCAGCTTGCATACTCTGCTAGTATGCTATGGATCTACAAAATCCTCAGGTTGTGTCATGTACACATCCTCGAGCAGGTTTCCATTCAGAAACGCGGTTTTGACATCCATCTGCCATATCTCATAGTCATGGTAGGCTGCAATAGCAAGCATGATCCAAATGGACTTAAACATCGCTACTGGAGAAAAGGTTTCATCATAGTCAATACCATGAATCTGCTTGAAACCTTTAGCTACCAAGAGACCCTTATAGATAAGTCCATCCATGTCAGTCTTTCTCTTAAAGACCCACTTGCACCCAATGGATTTTACCCCTTCAGGTGGATCAACCAAAGTCCATACTTGGTTGGTGTACATGGATTCCATTTCGGATCTCATGACATCTAGCCATTTCTCCGAATCTAGTCTCATCACAACTTCCTGATAGGTGGTAGGCTCATCCTCTATGAGCATAACGTCATCATGGTCAGACAAGAGAAATGAGTATCTCTCAGGTTGACGACGTACCCTATCAGACCTGCGAAGAGGTATGTCTACTTGAACCGGTTGTTGTTCCTCAACTCCTTGTGGAACATCATCCACAACACTTTGTGGCTCCAGTTCAACTTCCATCGAGGCATCAGTGCTATTGTTCGCATCTTGAACTTCTTCAAGATCGAACGCGCTCCCACTAGTCTTTCTAGAAACAAAGTCCCTTTCTAGAAAGACCCCAGTCTTTGCCACAATTACCTTGTGCTGACTGGGAATGTATAAGTAATATCCCTTAGTTTCCTTGGGATATCCAATGAAATAGCACTTGTCAGATTTGGGTCTTAATTTGTCTGAGACTTGACGTCGTACGTAAGCTTCACAGCCCCAAATCCTCATGAAAGACACCTGGGCATCTCTCCCAGTCCATATCCTATATGGTGTCTTTATCACGGCCTTGGATGGAACTCGGTTGAGTATAAAAGCTGCCGTGTCTAGAGCATAACCCCAAAGATATGTCGGAAGATCTGTGTGACTCATCATAGATCGTACCATATCTAATAAGGTACGATTCCTCCGTTCGGATACACCATTCCACTGTGGTGTTCGAGGAGGAGTGAGTTGGGATAGAATCCCACACTCAGCTAGATAGTCACGGAACTCATGGCTAAGGTATTCTCCACCTCGATCGGATCGAAGTATCTTAATACTCTTGCCAAGCTGGTTCTGTACTTCATTCTTGAATTCTTTAAACTTTTCAAAGGATTCGGACTTATGTGTCATCAAGTACACATAACCGTATCTACTGAAGTCATTAGTAAATGTGATGAAGTACCTATAACCGCCTCTAGCAGCGACATTGAAAGGGCCACATACATCACTATGTATGAGTCCTAACAAATCAGTCGCTCTCTCGCTATGCCCACTAAAGGGAGTCTTGGTCATCTTGCCTCGTAGGCATGACTCGCATACCTCATATGATTCAAAATCAAATGAGTCCAGCATACCATCCTTATGGAGCTGGGATAAGCGCTTGTCATTTATATGACCTAAGCGACAGTGCCAGAGGTAGGTTTGGTTCATGTCATTAGACTTGAACCTCTTGGTATTTACGTTATAGATAGGGCTCTCAAGGTCTAGAATATAGAGTCCGTTCATCAGAGGTGCACTACAATAGAACATATCGTTTAAATAGACAGAACAACATTTGTTCTTTATTATAAACGAGAATCCTTTCTTGTCCAAACAAGAAACTGATATAATGTTCTTAGTCAATGCAGGCACATAACAACAATCGTCTAACTCTAGTATAAGCCCAGAGGGAAGGGATAGATGATAAGTTCCTACAGCAATAGCAGCAACTCATGCTCCATTGCCTACTTTTAGGTCTATCTCACCCTTTGTCAATGCTCTGCTATTTCTCAGTGCTTGTACATTAGTACAAATGTGCGAAGCACATCCGGTATCTAATACCCACGATGAAGAAATAGAGAGGTTGACTTCTATAACATTTATACCTGAAGTAGAAATCTTATTTCTCTTCTTGTTAAGATCTTCCAGGTATCCTGTGAAGTTCCTCTTCCAGTGCCCTGCTTGTCCTTGATATAGTTGACGAAGATGTTCAACCATATCGTAAGCACACATCAACTCATGTTGCTTCTGAAGCTCAGAGTTCATGGTTGCGAGCATTAGACAGGACACATCTAATGCGTCATCTTGATGTTTCTTGTAAGCATCCCAGTCAGCTCGCGTGGCAGTGGGCTGCTCCAGAACGTACAGTTTACGTTCCTGAGTGAGAACTATTCTCAGGTTCCTGTACCAGTCCAGGAAATTTGCTCCGTTAAGCTTGTCCTTCTTAAGGACAGAACGCAGGGAAAAAGAGTTCGTATTCGACGTCATGGTTATCTATAACATAAAATTTACAGAAATAAATATCATATTATTTTAAAAATCATTTAATTATTCCTTTAATTAAATGATGCTCCCACTGAATTCTATAATTCTTGTGGGACAAGATCCACATCATACTAACCCTTGAGTTAGCTTTGGCTAATACGCCCAAGGCTTAGTATGATCGGTAGGTAACGATTACCAATTACATCTCTATGCAACTCTTGTTTATAAAATCAATATCCGCATTTATATTAAAACTCGAGTTAGCTTTGGCTAATACGCCCGAGAGTTAATATAGATGTGATTTTGACCTATCTTTTCCAACCGTTGGAAGAATGCCTATAGTTGACTCGATCTAACCGAGCAACTAGGAATACTCAATCTAATTGAGTTTGTATTCACCCATGCGTTGATAGGCGGGACCAAGATTGTCCCTCCGTACCCTACCAAGATAATATGTATTGCTCTGCTTTGGCAGATTCAACAATACATGTGATCGAGGTAGTGATAGGTATCATGGCACGGTTAGGCATTTAGAGTTGGTTTGATCGAGATCTAATCTAATCGAAAAGGATGCATCTTGTGCACGACTTAGATCTAATCTAATCGCAAGGGTGCATCATGTGCACGACTTAGATCTAATCTAATCGTAAGGCACTAATTAATTAATTACTTATTAAACATGCATCATATACATAAGCAATTAACTAATTAATCTATTTGTGATTTAGTCATGGCCCTACTACGATCCTCTCAAGCCAATGAGAAGATCGAATGGTCAACCTAGGGTCAACAGCTTCTCCAAGCTCCTCCCTTTGACCACATTGTGTTGCTCGTGCCCGCCTCGGAACTCCGTCTCGTGTGGACCTTCCACCGCTCCAATTTGTACATTACAATTTGAAACTCAAGTTACATTCGAGTCTAAATCTAATTTACAACCAAAATATATGAGAAAGGCACGACGCGCAGGTCGCGGAAAAATAAAAACATACAACACGCGCAAACACATAACGTCACGCAGACCGTATTATGAATTACAACACAATCCAATCATATTGGGTTTTTGGGCCATGACTATCACAAAATTAATATATAATTCAAAATTATATATTTTTCATAATTTTCTATAATTTTAAAAATTAATTTTTTATAATTTTTACGAGTAAAATTTCTCGGCGGTCCCGTTTAGCGGTTTCGGGCGCAATCGCGGAACGGATCCCCTTGCGGGGCCAGGGGCAGCGCCCCTACCCGCGATCTAACCATCACGAGGGTTCCTTTGCGATCCAACAGTGCCTAAACTCGCTGTCCCAAAACAATTTGGGTCGAGACATTGCCGTTTCGGAAAAATCTTCCCGGCAGGTTCGTTTTTAGCGATTTCGGGTGCAATCGCGGAGCAAATCCCCTTGCGGGGTTAGGGGCAGTACCCCTACCAATGATCTAACCATCGTGAGTTGCTCCTTTGCGATCTAATGGCACCCAAGCCCGCTGTCCCAAACGGATTTGGGGCAAAACGAAGCCGTTTAAGGAAAAACTTCCCGGTACCCGAAGCCTACAAGTGCCGAGATACTTGTGCTTCGCTTCTACGGAAAAATTACCCATAAAAACATAAAAAACTAAATTTTACAGAAAATCACAGAAGGTTTAGTTTTCATAAAACCAAAAATTAAACTCGTACAAGCCTTGCACGTGGCTCTGATACCACTGTTGGGTTTTTCGGGCCGCGAAAACCGCTTTTCGCGTCGCGGAAACCCCGAATCACCCAAAGCCGTAGATCCGTGCAAGGAAAAAAAAACCGAATGAAATACAAGTACGAGTTTCAAAAACTTTACATCTACTCCTAGATCTATGTGTTGAGAGCTTTTACCTTTGAAGCGTGCCCTCGCAAAATTCCCGCTCGTCCAAGGTTCGTGTCGGATCTCCAAAGTATCAAGGTAGATACTTCTCTAGTGACATCCACTCGAACAAGGAGTGCTCTCTAGCACTCAAGGATGGAGAAGAGAGCCCCAAGTGTGCTAGCACTTTCTAGAGCTCTCGGATAGAATTTGAAAAGGGAGAAAAGAGAGAAAAACAAGAAGACTCTCACATACTCAACTAGTAGTATCCTCTTCTTGTGTCCTTCACACTCTCTTATCTTTTCTTGGATGAAACTCAACACCTTCTCCTCACCATGGAAGTCACGGCAACAGCAAGAGGGAGAGGAGGAAGAAGCATGAAGTGAATGCACCATAATGCCACACAACCAAAAACCCCCACCACTAATGTGTGGCCGACCACATCTTGTAACCTCCCCATTAATGTGGCCGGCCACATTAAAGCCAAGAGGAGGGTGTAACCCCCATGAGGTGGCATGCCTCATGAGGTGGAGGTGATGTGGCAAGGATGAGTCATCCTTATGATGTGGCAATACATCAAGTCAAACTTGATGTTTCAACTTCTACTTGGTCAAGTCAAACTTGACCAATTGTCTTCCTTGTTGAGTTAAATCCAACCTTTGATTCAAGTCAATTTTAATATAATGAATCTCAATTCATTAATATAAATTGACTCAATGAATCAAATCTAAATTAGACTCATTCAACAATTGAATCTAATTGAGTCTAACTCGATAAGTCTAATTTGAATCCAATCTTTGGTGCATCAAATGAACCCAATCCAATTGGTTCATCATATGAACCTAATCTCCATCCACATGTTCTTTGTGTGTGACCCAATAGGTTCTTGTAACGTTGGCAATGCCCCTAAACTCATTTAGAAGCATAAGTAATGAGCGGTATCTAGCAACACATCATTACTACCCAAGTTACAAGAATGTTGAGATCCAACATCACCTTGTGACTACTAATTGTGACTCCTCACAATATGTGACATTGTCCTTCTATCCTAGACATCTAGATTGATCAATGTGAGGCATAGACCGTGTCATCCTCTAATCAATCTAAATCTTGAACTCCAAGTAGACTCACTCGATCAAATGAGCTCAACATCTCATGTTAACTCATTTGGGCATGACCATGCACTTAGTGGTCTCACTCTATCAAGAATATTGATGTCACTCCCATCATATGGGAGGGATAGATCCCATCTACATCACTCACATCCCTCTGTATAATTTGTTACATACCCGGTAATTGCCTTTATAGTCCACCCAGTTACGGGTGACGTTTGACGAAACCAAAGTACATAACTCCTTATGTAGGGATCCATGGTGACTTCAGGTCCAAGGACTAATAGTCATACTAATAGCCACATGAGAAAGTATATGACACTCATATAACGATCCATGATACTTTCTCATGGCGGGTCATTCAGTATACTTCTCTAATGTATACCCATGTGTTAACTTGATATCTCTATATCCATGACTTGTGAGATCAAGTCTTCGAGTTGACCTACATGCTAGTCTTATTGCATTAACATTGTCCCTGAATGTTAATACTCGACTAGGAATAATTAAGAGTAGTGTTCCCTATATCATCTCACTATCGGTTCAACTAACCGATTGATATAGGTGAGAACCATCTACTCAAGGACATTATTATACTTAGTTTATTTGGCACCAATACAAGTAAGTATAATAACCAAAATCCAAATGCCTTTATTAATATACAAGAATATGATACAATGAGTCCATACAATCATCAAATGATTGGCTCTAGGGCACTAACTAACAAGTAGGAGATGCACGCATGTGGTGGGAGAGAATTAGAGCGAAGCGCCCAGTAAACCAGATGACATGGGCTGATTCGAGAAAGAATTCTTTGAGGAGTTCTTTCACATGCGGGTCACAAACCGTCACTACGACGAGTTCACTGAATTCCGCCAAGGCAACCTTTCAGTTGAGGAGGCCGTGAAGAAATTCAACAGGTTGGCTCGTCTGTGTCCCGAATTAGTCAGCACTGAAAAGGAAAGGGTCCGACTGATGCTTAAGATGCTGAGGCCGGACATAGCACTGAATGTAGCCAGTGGCGTTCATAGGCCACAAACCACAGAAGAACTAGTAAGTAGTGCCCTCATCACGGAGTATTACCAGAATAGCATCAAGCAGCAGAAGCAGGTTCTCTCAGAGTCCAAAGGTCAAGGAGGCTCAGGTACTCAGAAACACCAGGGCCACAGCTCCCACGACTCTAACTGAAAAGGGAACTCCAGCAACAAACGCAAACCAGGGAGTTACCCAAAAGGAGGACCAACTAGTAAACAGCCTAGTTATCCCAAATGTGCTACTTGTGGGAAATTCCACCCTGGAGTTTGTCGTAAGGGCACACGAGGATGCTTTGAGTGTGGACAGGAAGGGCATATGGCTAAGCAGTGCCCAAATAAGACTAGTCTTCCTCAACCACAGCCGATTCAGTACGGAGGCCAGCCAGCTCAGTTACATCAGATGCAGGCCGCTTTAGATGGTCCACACATCAGCCAGGGCATACTAGAAGCCCCTTCAGTTACGATTAATGCGAGGATCTACTCACTCACCAGAGAGGACGTAGCGATTGCCTTGACAGTTGTTTCAGGTCAGATTAGTATTTTACAGCAAAGTGCAACTGTCTTATTCTATACTGGGGCAACCCATTCATATATATCCAGGGCGTTGCCGAAAAGATAGCGATACCTCCAGAGGTACTCAGTGGTCAGTTTTTGACAACGTTATCTTCAGGAGAAATTATGGCATCCACGCACAGGCTTAGAGTAGTGCCAGCCATTATAGCAGACAGAGAACTCTTTTGTGATCTGATAGTGCTAGATATGACTGATTATGATGTCATCCTTGGAATGGACTTCCTGATCAGATACGGTGCCTCTATAGAGTGCCGTAAACAGAAAGTCGTATTTCAACCTGAAGCAGAAGTACAGTTCGAGTACATCGGAGAACCAAAGAGAAAGGCCAAGAAGTTTCTCTCAGCTCTAAAAGCATAGAAATTAATCGATTCAGGATGTACGGGATTCCTAGCACATGTAGTCAATACTAGTCAGGACAAGGACCAAAAGCTAGAAGAGGTCCGAGTTGTATGTGACTACCCAGCAGTCTTCCCTGAGGAGTTACCAGGCCTAGCACCCAACAGGGAGATTGAATTCGAGATAGAACTCATTCCCGGTACGAATCCTATCTCCAAAGCGCCTTACCGCATGGCTCCAGCAAAACTGAAGGAACTTCATGAGCAACTACAGGAGCTGCTTGACAAGGCCTTTATACGTCCTAGTCACTCACCATGGGGAGCGCCTGTATTGTTCGTGAAGAAGAAGGACGGGAGCATGCGCCTGTGCATAGACTACCGGGCATTGAACCAAGTCACCATCAAGAATAGGTATCCTCTTCCCAGAATAGATGACCTGTTCGATCAGCTGAAGGGAGCAGCAGTGTTCTCTAAGATAGACCTCAGATCAGGTTATCATCAGGTGAAAGTTAAAGAAGGGGATATACCCAAGACAGCATTCAGGACTAGATACGGACACTACGAGTTCGTAGTCATGCCCTTTGGCGTGACAAATGCTCCAGCTACTTTCATGGACCTCATGAACAGAGTGTTTAGGGACTACCTAGATAGATTTGTTATTGTGTTTATCGATGACATTCTTATCTATTCAGGAACTCAGGAAGAACACGCAGAGCACCTGAGAATAATATTGCAGACCCTTCAGCAGAACCAGCTGTACGCCAAGTTCACGAAATGTGAATTTTGGTTAGATCAGGTGTCCTTCCTGGGACACATCATCTCGAAGGATGGTATCATGGTAGACCCCAGTAAGATAGAAGCTGTGAGTAATTGGAAAAGACCCAAGAGCGCCAGTGAAATCAGAAGATTTCTGGGACTAGCAGGTTATTATAGAAAATTTGTAGAGAACTTCTCCAGGATAGCCTCCCCATTGACAGCTCTCACCAGGAGGAACAGAAAATTTCAGTGGACGGAGGACTGTGAGAACAGCTTCAGTGAGCTAAAGAGGAGATTGACCAGTGCTCCCATTTTGACTCTACCATAAAACACCGACAGTTTTGACATTTATAGTGATGCCTCTAAATTGGGACTAGGAGCAGTATTGATGCAAAATGGCAAGGTAATCCGCCTACGCCTCCAGACAACTCAAGGACTATAAGAGGAACTATCCTACTCATGATCTTGAGCTTGCAGCAGTCGTGTTTGCTCTCAAATTTTGGAGACATTACTTGTATGGAGCTCAGTGTAGAGTGTATACAGATCATTAGAGTCTGAAGTATTTCTTCACTCAGAAGGATCTGAATATGCGACAGCGCAGATGGCTAGAGCTGGTCAAAGACTACGACATAGACATCCTCTATCACCCAGGAAAAGCTAATAAGGTAGCTGACGCACTTAGCAGAAAGTCCAGTGCTACCTTACCATCCCTAGCAGCCATGTCACCGCCCCTACAGAAGGAGATCACGGATTTCGGTCTTGAACTTATAGTGGGATAGCTCTCTACTATGACGTTAGAATCCACCTTACGTGGTGACATCCAGATAGCTCAGGAACAGGATCCTGAAATTCAGAAAATCAAGCAAGGGATAGCAGAACCAGAATGTGGAGAGTTCAGAATAGCTGATAGTGGGGCAGTATATTTCGGTGACAGACTATGTGTCCCAGATCAGGAGGAACTATGAAGAAAGATTTTAGATGAGGCTCACAGGACTCCCTATGCGATGCATCCTGGCTCTACCAAGATGTACTAGGACTTGAAGAAACGTTTTGGTGGCCCGGGATGAAAAGAGACATCGCTAGATATGTCAGCACCTGTCTAACCTGTCAGAGGGTCAAGACAGAACATCAGAGATCAGGAGGAGTTCTGCAGCCTATTCAGATTCCAGAATGGAAGTGGGAAGACATTTCCATGGACTTCATAGTGGGACTACCCAGAACCACGAATGGTTTTGACGACATCTGGGTAATAGTAGATAGATTAACTAAATCAGCTCACTTCTTAGCTATCAGGATATCCTATTCCATGGAGCAACTAGCTCAGTTGTATCTCAGGGAGATCGTTAGACTACATGTTGTCCCACGAACCATTATTTCAGACCGAGACAGTAGGTTCACGTCACACTTCTGGGAGTGTGTACAGTCAGCATTGGGCACTAAGTTAAAATTTAGCACAACTTTCCATCCTCAGACAGATGGTCAGATGGAGCGAGTAAATCAGGTACTCGAAGATATGCTTCAAGCATGTGCCCTAGACTTTAAGGGAAGTTGGTGCAAATATCTGAGTTTAGCAGAATTTGCATACAACAATAGCTATCAGGCCACCATCGGCATGACACCTTACGAGGCTCTCTACAGGCGGAGGTGTAGATCTCCAATCTGCTGGTATGAGAGTGGTGAACAGAAAGAACTAGAACTTCAGACAGATCTAGTAGCAGATACCACAGTAGCTATACAGCAGATCCGCCAGAGGATAGAGACAGCTCAGAGCCGCCAGAAAAGCTATGCTGATACACGGCGCAGACCCTTAGAATTTTCAGTTGGGGATGCAATATTCCTCAGAGTAGCTCCCATGAAGGGAGTAATGCGTTTTGGGAAGAAGGGCAAATTGAGTCCCAGATATGTGGGACCATACCTTATCAGCAGAAGAGTTGGCAAGGTAGCATATGAGCTAGAGCTATCCCAGGAGATGTCAACTATCCATAATGTATTTCATGTCTCTATGCTGAAGAAGCATATCCCAGATGCCACCCAGGTGATTGAGCCCCAGTCGGTACAAGTCCGCGAAGACCTCAGCTATGACAGTCGGCCTATTCAGATAATAGACCGAGCAGTTAAGAAATTGCGGAACAAGGAAGTACCCTTAGTAAAAGTTATTTGGCAAAATCACACAACAGAAGAGGCAACTTGGGAGACAGAAGCCAGTATGAGACAGAAGTACCCAGAGTTATTCTAAGTTTGAGGATGAACTTTTTATAAGGTATGGGGGATTGTAACACCCAAAAATTCTCAAAAATAATTATTAGAAATATCCTAGTATTTTTTTTAGAATTTTAGGATATTTTTACATAATTTTTAGAGTAGCGGAGGTAGCAAAAATAAATAGAATCGTAAAATAGCCTACGCGGGAATTGAACCCGGGACCTATTGGGTCCTACGACTTATGGTGAACTCTAGTAACTAGGTGAACCCAGCAGGGCCGTGCTGAAAGAAGAGGGAATCAATTATATTTTTACTTAAGTTGGGCGAGTTAACCACTTAATATAAATAGGGAAAATAATTAAGTGAGGAATTATTTTGGATCGTGATTTTTCCTCCCCTCAACCTAATCCCGCCGAACCCTCTTCTCTCCCTCATCCTCTCGGCGCACCAAGCCCCAAGGGCTAGGGTTCCGTCCCAAGGGCTCCAAGAACACCTTCCGGCGACATCTCAGATACGAGGACGCTCCTCTTCGCGAGAGGAACACGTAGACGCCAGGAGACTGCCGAAGGGATCTTCTCCACTGGAAACCTAGCGTTTAGATTTGTAAGAAACTTCGAGCAGGAGGTAAGAAACCCCTCACCTGTTGGGTTCGTCGGGCCGCGAAAACCGTTTTTTCGCGTCGCGGAAACCCCGAGTCACCCAAAGCCATGGATCTCGTGCAAAGATTCGTAAACAAAACTTTTTCGAAAAACTTTTTCTTGTACGAGTTTGTAAAAACTTTAGATCTACACTAGATGAGAGTTATACCTTCGAAGCGAAGCCCTTCGCGTTCCCGCTCGTCCAAGAAGTTACCGGATCTCTAGACCGTCAAGTGTCGGTCCTCTAGAAGTATGCACACGAACAATTCTTGATGGAGAAAAACCTAAACAAAGGTGTGCTAGCACCTTGATAGGTCACGGCAAGGAAGAGGAGGGAGAGCAAGGAGAGAACCCAAGGAAAAAGAAGGAGTTACACCACTTGAATGAAAAATAAAATTCACATCTACAACCCAAAGTGGCCAGCCACTATACATTGTGTAACTCCCCATTAAATGCAATTAATGTGAAGTTATTATGAAAATGGCTTTGTAACTTCCATGAGGTGGCACCGATGATGATGTGGAACATCATTATTGGTCCACCTAATGCCAACTCACCAATGAGGTGGCAAAAGGTCAAGTCAAAATTGACCTTTGGTCTTCCTTCTCAAGTCAAGTCAAACTTGAACCAATCTCTACCATAGTTGATCTAATCTAACCATTTGATTCGAGCCAACTTAATATAATGAATCTAATTCATTAAATTAAATTGATTCAATGAGTCAAAATCTAAATTAGACTCATTGAACACATGAATCAACTTGAGTCGAACTCAAGTTAGCCCAATTAGGATTACTCTTAATCCAATTTGATTCATCAAATGAATCTAATCCTCTTGGTTCATCATATGAACCTAATATCCATCTAATTGACCTAAGTGTGTGACCCTATAGGTTCTTGTAGCGTTGGCAATGCCCTAAACCCATTTAGGAGCATAAGTAATGAGCGGTATCTATCAACACATCATTACTACCCAAGTTACAAGAATGTCGAGATCCGACATCACCTTGTGACTACCAATTGTGACTACTCACAAAATAATGACAAGTGTCCTTCTATCTTAGACATCTAGATTGATCAATATGAGGCATAGACCGTGTCATCCTCTAATCAATCTAAATCTTGAACTCCAAGTAGACTCACTCGATCAAATGAGATCAACATCTAATATTGACTCATTTGGGCATGGCCATGCACTTAGTGGTCTCACTCTATCAAGAATACCGATGTCACTCCCGTCATATGGGAGGGATAGATCCCATCTACATCACTCACATCCCTCTACATAATTCGTTATATACCCAGTAATCGCCTTTATAGTCCACCCAGTTACGGGTGACGTTTGACGAAACCAAAGTACATAACTCCTTATGTAGGGATCCATGGTGACTTCAGGTCTAAGGACTAATAGTCATACTAATAGCCACATGAGAAAGTATATGACACTCATATAACGATCGATGATACTTTCTCATGGCGGGTCATTCAGTATACATTCTCTAATGCATACCCATGTGTCAGCTTGATATCTCTATATCCATGACTTGTGAGATCAAGTCATCGAGCTAACCTACATGCTAGTCTTATTGTATTAACATTGTCCCTGAATGTTAATACTCGACTAGGAATGATTTAGAGTAGTGTTCCCTATATCATCTCACTATCGATTCAACTAATCGATTGATATAGGTATGAACTTTTCTACTCAAGGACGCTATTATACTTAGTCTATTTGGCACTAATACAAATAAGTATAATAACCAAACAAATGCCTTTATTAATATACAAGAATATGATATACATGAGTCCATATAATCATCAAATGATTGGCTCTAGGGCTCTAACTAACAATCTCCCACTAGCACTAGTGCCAATCAGTATAGGCTCTAAGGCCTAAAGACCTAGTGTGACCATCATGCTTCCTCTGTGCCAAAGCCTTGGTCAAGGGATCTGCGATGTTAGCTTCAGTAGGTACTCTGTAAATCTTCATATCTCCTCTATCGATAATCTCTCGAATGAGATGGAAGCGCCGTAGTATGTGCTTGGTCCGCTGGTGTGAGCGAGGTTCCTTCGCCTGTGCTATAGCTCCATTGTTGTCACAATAGAGCTCAACTGGGTCAGCGATGCTAGGAACCACCCCAAGTTCAGTGATGAACTTGCGGATCCAAACTGCCTCCTTTGCTGCCTCTGATGCAGCAATATACTCGGCTTCTGTTGTAGAATCAGCTACTGTATCCTGCTTCGAACTCTTCCAGCTGACAGCACCACCATTCATGCAAAATACGAACCCTGACTGCGATCGGTAATCATCCTGATCGGTCTGAAAGCTGGCATCACTGTAACCCTTTACAGTTAGCTCATCATTGCCTCCATATATCAAGAAATATTCTCTAGTCCTTCGTAAGTACTTAAGAATATTCTTGACCGCTATCCAGTGACTTTCACCTGATCTGGTATCCGCTCGTCATGCTCAAAGCATACGAGACATCAGTCGAGTACAAGGCATGGCGTACATGATCGATCCTATGGTTGAGGCATAGGGATCTGATCCATGCGGTCTCTCTCCTCTCTAGAAGAGGGACCTAGAGTCTTGAAGACTCACGCCATGTGACATCGGCAAAATCCCTTCTTGGATTGCATGGCAAACCGAAGGAGTACCTTGTCAATGTATGTACTCGACTTAGGCCAAGCAATCTCTTAGATCTATCTCTATAGATCATGATCCTAGAATGCGGGATGCCTCACCTAAGTCCTTCATTGAGAAGCAACTCCTAGCCATGACAGACTGAAGCATAGGGATGTCCTTCCCAATGAGTAGTATGTCATCCACATACAATATGAGGAAGACAACTATGTCCCCTACAACCTTCTTGTAGACACAAGGCTCATCCTCGTTCTTGATGAAACCAAACTGTTTGATTGCATCATCGAATCGAAGATTCCAGCTCCGAGAAGCTTGCTTTAGTCCATAAATGGACCTATGCAGCTTGCATACTCTACTAGTATGCTGTGGATCTACAAAACCCTCAGGTTGTGTCATGTACACATCCTCGAGTAGGTTTCCATTCAGAAACGCGGTTTTGACATCCATCTGCCATATCTCATAGTCATGGTAGGCTGCAATAGCAAGCATGATCCGAATGGACTTAAACATCGCTACTGGAGAAAAGGTTTCATCATAGTCAATACCATGAATCTGCTTGAAACCTTTAGCTACCAAGCGACCCTTATAGATAGGTCCATCCATGTCAGTCTTTCTCTTAAAGACCCACTTGCACCCAATGGGTTTTACCCCTTCAGGTGGATCAACCAAAGTCCATACTTGGTTGGTGTACATGGATTCCATCTCGGATCTCATGGCTTCTAGCCATTTCTCGGAATCTGGTCTCATCACAGCTTCTTGATAGGTGGTAGGCTCATCCTCTATGAGCACAATGTCATCATGGTCAGACAAGAGAAATGAGTATCTCTCAGGCTGACGACGTACCCTATCAGACCTGCGAAGAGGTATGTCTACTTGAACCGGTTGTTGTTCCTCAACTCCTTGTGGAACAACATCATCCACAATACTTTGTGGTTCCAGTTCAATTTCCATCGTGACATTAGTGCTCATCTTGAACTTCTTCAAGATCGAACGCGCTCCCACTAGTCTTTCTAGAAATAAAGTCCCTTTCTAGAAAGACCCCAGTCTTTGCCACAACTACCTTGTGCTGACTGGGAATGTAGAAGTAATATCCCTTAGTTTCCTTGGGATATCCGATGAAATAGCACTTGTCAGATTTGGGTCCTAATTTGTCTGAGACTTGACGTTGTACGTAAGCCTCACAGCCCCAAATTCTCATGAATGACACCTGGGCATCTCTCCCAGTCCATATCCTATATGGTGTCTTTATCACGACCTTTGATGGAACTCGGTTGAGTATGAAAGCTGCCGTGTCTAGAGCATATCCCCATAGATATGTCGGAAGATCTGTGTGACTCATCATAGATCATACCATATCTAATAAGGTACGATTCCTCCTTTCGGATACACCATTCCACTGTGGTGTTCCAGGAGGAGTGAGTTGGGATAGAATCCCACACTCAGCTAGGTAGTGACGAAACTCATGGCTAAGGTATTCTCCACCTTGATCTGATCGAAGTATCTTAATACTCTTGCCAAGCTAGTTCTGTACTTCATTCTTGAATTTTTTGAACTTTTCAAAGGATTCAGACTTATGTGTCATCAAGTACACATAACCATATCTACTGAAGTCATCAGTAAATGTGATGAAGTATCTATAACCGCCTCTAGCAGCAACATTGAAAGGGCCACATACATCACTATGTATGAGTCCTAACAAATCAGTTGCTCTCCCGCTATGCCCACTAAAGGGGGTCTTGGTCATCTTGCCTCGTAGGCATGACTCGCATATCTCATATGATTCTAAATCAAATGAGTCCAGCAAACCATCCTTATGGAGCTGGGATAAGCGCTTGTCATTTATATGACCTAAGCGACAGTGCCAGAGGTAGGTTTGGTTCATGTCATTTGACTTGAACCTCTTGGTACTAATGTTATAGATAGGGTTCTCAAGGTCTAGAATATAGAGTCCGTTTATTAGTGGTGCACTACAATAGAACATATCTTTCAAATAAACAGAACAACATTTGTCTTTTATTATAAAAGAGTATCCTTTCTTGTCTAAACAAGAAACTGAAACTATGTTCTTTGTAAGAGCAGGCACATAACAACAATCATTTAAATCTAGTACAAGCCCAGAAGGCAGAGATAGCTGATAAGTTCCTACAGCAACAGCAGCAACCCGTGCTCCATTGCCTACTCGTAGGTCCACCTCGCCCTTTGCCAATGCTCTGCTATTTCTCAGTGCCTGCACATCAGTACAAATGTGAGAAGCACATCCAGTATCTAATACCCATGATGTAGAAATAGATAGATTGACTTCTATAACATATATACCTGAAGTGGAAGTCTGACTTCGCTTCTTCTTAAGATCCTCCAAGTATACCTTGCAGTTCCTCTTCCAGTGTGGAAGCAGGTAGCATCCTTGGCGACCCCTCCTTTAGGCTTCAGTGCCTTGCCTTTTCCCTTGGTTTGTGACTTTCCCTTACCTTTGCGCTTGCCCTTGCCCTTGTGCTTCTGGACCATCAGAATGGGCTTAACCTTCTTAAGGTTAATCTCAGCAGTTCGTAACATACTAAGTAGCTCGGGCAGTGGCTTGTCAATCTCGTTCATGTTATAGTTGATAACGAATTGACTATAACTATTCGGCAAGGACTGCAAGATCAAGTCAGTGGCCAGCTCTTGGCCAAGTGGGAACCCCAGTCTTTGTAGGTTCTCTATGTACCCAATCATCTTGAGTACATAAGGACCTACGGGAGCCCCGTCTGACATCTTGCACTGAAACAATGCCTTAGAGATCTCAAATCTCTCATGCCTCGCTTGTCCCTGATATAGTTGACGAAGATGCTCAACCATATCGTAAGCGCCCATCAACTCGTGTTGCTTCTGAAACTCAGAGTTCATGGTCGTGAGCATTAGACAGGACACATCTAATGCGTCATCTTGATGCTTCTTATAAGCATCTTTGTCAGCTCGCGGGGCATTGGCAGGAGGAGCCTCCGGAATGGGCTGCTCTAGAACGTATAGTTTACGTTCTTGGGTGAGAACTATTCTCAAGTTCCTGTACCAGTCCAGGAAATTCGCTCCGTTGAGCTTGTCCTTCTCAAGGACAGATCGCAGGGAGAAGGAATTCGTGTTCGACGTCATGGTTATCTACAACAGAAAATTTGCAGAAATAAATATCATATTCTTTTAGAATCATTTAATTAGGCCTTTAACTAAATGATGCTCCCACTGAATACTATAGTTCTTGTGGGACAAGATCCACATCATACTAACCCTTGAGTTAGCTTTGGCTAATACGCCCAAGGCTTAGTATGATCGGTAGGTAACGATTACCAATTACATCTCTATGCAACTCTTGTTTATAGGATCAATATCCGCATTTATATTAAAACTCGAGTTAGCTTTGGCTAATACGCCCGTGAGTTAATATAGATGTGATTTTGACCTATCTTTTCCAACCGTTGGAAGAATGCCTATACTTGACTCGATCCAACCGAGTAACTAGGAATACTCAATCTAATTGAGTTTGTATTCACCCATGCGTTGATAGGCGGGACCAAGATTGTCCCTCCGTACCCTACCAAGATAATATGTATTGCTCTGCTTTGGCAGATTCAACAATACATGTGATCGAGGTAGTGATAGGTATCACGGCACGGTTAGGCATTTTAGAGTTGGTTCAATCTAGATCTAATCTAATCGAGAAGGATGCATCTTGTGCACGACTTAGATCTAATCTAATCGCAAGGGTGCATCATGTGCACGACTTAGATCTAATCTAATCGTTAAGGCACTAATTAATTAATTAATTATTAAACATGCATCAAATACATAACAATTAATTAATTAATCTATTTGTGATTTAGTCATGGCCCTACTACGATCTTCTCAAGCCAATGAGAAGATCGAATGGTCAACCTAGGGTCAACAGCTTCTCCAAGCTCCTCCCTTTGACCACCTTGTGTTGCTCGTGCCCGCCTCGGAACTCCGTCTCGTGTGGACCCTCCACCGCTCCAATTTGTACATTACAATTTGAAACTCGAGTTACATTCGAGTCTAAATCTAATTTACAACAAGAATATAAGAGAAGGCACGACGCGCAGGTCGCGAATAAATAAAAACATACAACACGCGCAAACACATAACGGCACGCAGGCCGTATTATGAATTACAACACAACCAATCATATTGGGTTTTTGGGCCATGACTATCACAAAATTTATATATAATTCAAAATTATATATTTTCATAATTTTCTATAATTTTAAAATTAATTTTTAAAATTTTTACGAGTAAAATTTCCCGGCGGTCCCGTTTAGCGGTTTCGGGCGCAATCGCGGAACGGATCCCCTTGCGGGGCCCAGGGGAAGCGCCCCTACCCACGATATAACCATCGCGAGGGTTCCTTTACGATCCAACAGCGCCTAAACCCGCTGTCCCAAAATGATTTGGGTCGAGACATTGCCGTTTCGGAAAAATCTTCCCGGCGGGTTCGTTTTTAGCGATTTCGGGTGCAATCGCGGAGCAAATCCCCATGCGGGGTTAGGGGCAGTACCCCTACCCATGATCTAACCATCGTGAGTTGCTCCTTTGCGATCTAATGGCACCCGACCCCGCTGTCCCAAATGGATTTGGGGCAAAACGAAACCGTTTAAAAGAAAACTTTTCGGTAGCCGAAGCCTACAAGTGCCGAGACACTTGTGCTTCGCTTCTACGGAAAAATTACTCATAAAAACTCTAAAAACTCAATTTTAACAGAAAATCACAGAAGGTATATTTTTCATAAAAATACAAACCAACTCGTACAAGTCTTTGAACTTGGCTCTGATACCACTGTTGGGTTCGTCGGGCCGCGAAAACTGCTTTTTCGCGTCGCGGAAACCCCGAGTCACCCAAAGCCATGAATCTCGTGCAAAGATTCGTAAACAAAACTTTTTCGAAAAACTTTTTCTTGTACGAGTTTGTAAAAACTTTAGATCTACACTAGATGAGAGTTATACCTTCGAAGCGAAGCCCTTCGCGTTCCCGCTCGTCCAAGAAGTTGCCGGATCTCTAGACCGTCAAGTGTCGGTCCTCTAGAAGTATCCACACGAACAATTCTTGATGGAGAAAAACCTAAACAAAGGTGTGCTAGCACCTTGATAGGTCACGGCAAGGAAGAGGAGGGAGAGCAAGGAGAGAACCCAAGGAAAAAGGAGTTACACCACTTGAATGAAAAATAAAATTCACATCTACAACCCAAAGTGGCCGGCCACTATACATTGTGTAACTCTCCATTAAATGCAATTAATGTGAAGTTATTATGAAAATGGCTTTGTAACTTCCATGAGGTGGCACCGATGATGATGTGGAACATCATTATTTGTCCACCTAATGCCAACTCACCAATGAGGTGGCAAAAGGTCAAGTCAAAATTGACCTTTGGTCTTCCTTCTCAAGTCAAGTCAAACTTGAACCAATCTCTACCATGGTTGATCTAATCTAACCATTTGATTCGAGCCAACTTAATATAATGAATCTAATTCATTAAATTAAATTGATTCAATGAGTCAAAATCTAAATTAGACTCATTGAACACATGAATCAACTTGAGTCAAACTCAAGTTAGCCCAATTAGGATTACTCTTAATCCAATTTGATTCATCAAATGAATCTAATCCTCTTGGTTCATCATATGAACCTAATCTCCATCTAATTGACCTAAGTGTGTGACCCTATAGGTTCTTGTAGCGTTGGCAATGCCCTAAACCCATTTAGGAGCATAAGTAATGAGCGGTATCTAGCAACACATCATTACTACCCAAGTTACAAGAATGTCGAGATCCGACATCACCTTGTGACTACCAATTGTGACTACTCACAAAATAATGACAAGTGTCCTTCTATCCTAGACATCTAGATTGATCAATATGAGGCATAGACCGTGTCATCCTCTAATCAATCTAAATCTTGAACTCCAAGTAGACTCACTCGATCAAATGAGATCAACATCTAATGTTGACTCATTTGGGCATGGCCATGCACTTAGTGGTCTCACTCTATCAAGAATACCGATGTCGCTCCCGTCATATGGGAGGGATAGATCCCATCTACATCACTCACATCCCTCTACATAATTCGTTATATACCCAGTAATCGCCTTTATAGTCCACCCAGTTACGGGTGACGTTTGACGAAACCAAAGTACATAACTCCTTATGTAGGAATCCATGGTGACTTCAGGTCTAAGGACTAATAGTCTTACTAATAGCCACATGAGAAAGTATATGACACTCATATAACGATCCATGATACTTTCTCATGGCGGGTCATTCAGTATACATTCTCTAATGCATACCCATGTGTCAGCTTGATATCTCTATATCCATGACTTGTGAGATCAAGTCATCGAGCTAACCTACATGCTAGTCTTATTGTATTAACATTGTCCCTGAATGTTAATACTCGACTAGGAATGATTTAGAGTAGTGTTCCCTATATCATCTCACTATCGATTCAACTAATCGATTGATATAGGTATGAACCTTTCTACTCAAGGCCGCTATTATACATAGTCTATTTGGCACTAATACAAATAAGTATAATAACCAACAAATGCCTTTATTAATATACAAGAATATGATATACATGAGTCCATACAATCATCAAATGATTGGCTCTAGGGCTCTAACTAACATCACCTGCAGTATAAGTAGTTTTTTCGAGGTTTTACGCATTAGTTTAGTTGTATGCAGAATTATAGTACGTAGGGTGTGGACTGCACACCATATGTTTGATAAAATGTGTAGCTCAGTTAAATGCCACCATAGGCATTTTAAAAGCTCAGTAAATGCAATAGTAGCATTTTTACAGCATGTTCAGTTTTAATACAGTTTTTATGGGACTATGGTCCAATGGGTGGGCTCCCACAGTCGCTTCTAGGTTCAGACAACCTAGCTCTAGGTTCAGATAACCTAGAAATAACAAGATAAGAAAATTTTAGCTATAACCAGTATTTTATTTTCAGCAGTGGCACTGTACTGGACTAGATGTCCATTGGGTTGGGCTCCCATAGTCGTCCCTAGGTTTAGATAACCTAGTAAACCCTACTAGATTCGGAATTTACAACCCCGGGTTTAGTTAGGGATACGCGCATAGCAAGTACGGTTCCAGGGCCCATCAGCAGCATGATTAGTATTTTGATCTATTATTGTAAATAGTTTTATAAAATCTCACAATCAGTTATGTGAACATGATTTAAATTCAGTATTAGCTTAGTTCAGTTCAGCTCAGTGTTATATCAGTTTAGTTTCTTTCCATTGATACATGTGTTAGTTCATGCTTAGCTCTTGATATGCCATGACTAGTTTTGATGCCATTGGGTTGGGCTCCCATAGTCGTCCCTAGGTTTAGATAACCTAGTAAACCCTACTAGATTCGGAATTTACAACCCCGGGTTTAGTTAGGGATACGCGCATAGCAAGTACGGTTGTAGGGCCCATCAGCAACATGATTAGTATTTTGATCTATTATTGTAAATAGTTTTATAAAATCTCACAATCAGTTATGTGAACATGATTTAAATTCAGTATTAGCTTAGTTCAGTTCAGCTCAGTGTTATATCAGTTTAGTTTCTTTCCATTGATACATGTGTTAGTTCATGCTTAGCTCTTGATATGCCATGACTAGTTTTGATGTCATGTTTTAGTATACATGATCAATAACTTCAGTATTTAAATTTCAGCATGTTAACATGTATTTCAAGTAGCATGTTTTGAAAGCATGATTTCATCGTATGCATGTTTTTGTGAGGTAGATGGTTTCTTACGCTTGTAAGCTTACAGATACTTCTTTTCCTTATACTGCAAATAAAGGTAAAGGAAAGATGGACTAGCGGAGGCTGGAGGACAATGCGATGAAAATGTGTGTGGACAGGAACTTGGAATAAAGATCCTTGGAGAAACTAGCAACCTTTAGAACTTAGTACTTTCTTATAGTATTACTTTTCTGCATTTCTAGATATTTAAGTGTCCGAATTATGCAAGATATGCTTAGATGGTTAGTGGACATGCTTAGAACACTAGTTGTTGCTATTAGAATGTTTTCCAGTTATTTTAGAACTTATGTATGTGATCTTGGCACGAAACAGTGCTGAAATCAGAGCTTAGCTGCGAAATCAGAAACCCCAATCGATCCACCGATCGATTGGAGGCCCTCAATCGATCAGCTGATCGATTAGGGAGTTTTCCTCACGAACAGTAAGCTCCTGGATCGATCAGCTGATCGATCCAGTCTCGTTCTGTCGCGAACATAGAGCCTTGGAATCGATCACTGGATCGATCAACAAACTTTTGTCGCGAACAGAGAGCCTTGGAATCGATCCTTGGATCGATCGACAAGTTTGGATCGATCAGCCGATCGATCCAGAATTTACCCCGTGTACAGTAGCAAGCTGAATCGATCAGTGGATCGATCAGACCACTCCAATCGATCCACCGATCGATTGGGAGGCCTGATAACAGCTGGAAACCCCTTACTTCAGTCCTTGTTCATATGTGAAGTCTAGATTACTTCCTTTAGCATAGGAACAACATTCAAGATGTAATTTAAACATGAATTTCAGATCTAATGGCAATTAGCAGAAGAAATAGTAGTAGTTAGCAAAATTTTGAATTAGTACAGCTTTTCCGCACCTTTAGAAAATAGTTTAGCACAGCATAATGTGACGGTCCGACCTCGCAGCCTAGTTAGTAGGAGGTGGGTCGTTACAGAGTAGTACCAGAGCAAAAGTTCCATACTTCCTACACACACATTAGCATTGAACTTGCAGCTTCCAAGTAAGAACATATCTCACTTTATTTATATTTCTTGTTTTCATGTTTAAGAGATAACTAAAGCATGGTTATTTATGATAGTATCTAACATGATAACAATAGTTATGTAATTATGATTGTATTAGTTATGTATGCCCTTTATGTCTCTAGAAATGGCACGAGGACGCCCAACTAGAAGGGCACCAGTTACTGAGCCCCAGCAAGAGGCAGGCAGCTCAGTGCCTCCCCCAGACCTTACAGCAGTAGTGGCTCAGTTACAGAAGCAGCTAGCTGAACATCAACAAGAGATAGCCACTTTAAGGGCTAATCAGTAGAACACCCCCACTGTCACCCCGGAACCTAACTTAGCAACTCCAGTAGTTATAGAGGTTTCACCAGTCCAACCTACAACACCAGTAGCCCCAGCAGCAGGAACACAGAGAGAAGCCTATCTGATCCAGTGGCAGAAAGTCAAGCCAGAGAATTTCTCAGGCACCAGTGAACCATGGGATGCGTAGGCCTGGTTCAAAACACTGGAGAGTACGATGGAGCTTCTGGACTGGCCAAAACATGAGAAGGTGAAGTGCGCCTCCTTCTGCCTAGTAGGAGATGCACGCATGTGGTGGGAGAGAATTAGAGCGAAGCGCCCAGTAAACCAGATGACATGGGCTGATTCGAGAAAGAATTCTTTGAGGAGTTCTTTCACATGCGGGTCACAAACCGTCACTACAACGAGTTCACTGAATTCCGCCAGGGCATCCTTTCAGTTGAGGAGGCCATGAAGAAATTCAACAGGTTGGCTCGTTTGTGTCCCGAATTAGTCAGCACTGAAAAGGAAAGGGTCCGACTGATGCTTAAGATGCTGAGGCCGGACATAGCATTGAATGTAGCCAGTGGCGTTCATAGGCCGCAAACCACAGAAGAACTAGTAAGTAGTGCCCTCATCACGGAGCATTACCAGAATAGCATCAAGCAGTAGAAGCAGGTTCTCTCAGAGTCCAAAGGTCAAGGAGGCTCAGGTACTCAGAAACACCAGGGCCACAGCTCCCACGGCTCTAACTGGAAAGGGAACTCCAGCAACAAACGCAAACCAGGGAGTTACCCAAAAGGAGGACCAGCTAGTAAACAGCCTAGTTATCCCAAATGTGCTACTTGTGGGAAATTCCACCCTGGAGTTTTTCATAAGAGCACATGAGGATGCTTTGAGTGTGGACAGGAAGGGCATATGGCTAAGCAGTGCCCAAACAAGACTAGTCTTCCTCAACCACAGCCGATTCAGTACGAAGGCCAGCTAGCTCAGTTACATCAGATGCAGGCCACTTTAGATGGTCCACACATCAGCCAGGGCAGACTAGAAGCCCCTTCAGTTACGACTAATGCGAGGATCTACTCACTCACCAGAGAGGACGTAGCGAATGCCTCGACAGTTGTTTCAGGTCAGATTAGTATTTTACAGCAAAGTGCAACTGTCTTATTCGATACTGGGGCAACCCATTCATATATATCCAGGGCGTTGCCGAAAAGATAGCGATACCTCCAGAGGTACTCAGTGGTCAGTTTTTGACAACGTTACCTTCAGGAGAAATTATGGCATCCACGCACTGGCTCAGAGCAGTGCTAGTCATTATAGCAGACAGAGAACTCTTTTGTGATCTGATAGTGCTAGATATGACTGATTATGATGTCATCCTTGCAATGGACTTCCTGATCAGATACGGTGCCTCTATAGAGTGCCATAAACAGAAAGTCATATTCCAACCTGAAGCAGAAGTACAGTTCGAGTACATCGGAGAACCAAAGAGAAAGGCCAAGAAGTTTCTCTCAGCTCTAAAAGCACAGAAATTAATCGATTCAGGATGTACGGGATTCCTAGCACATGTAGTCAATACTAGTCTGGACAAGGACCAAAAGCTAGAAGAGGTCCGAGTTGTATGTGACTACCCAGCAGTCTTCCTTGAGGAGTTACCAGTCCTAGAACCCAACAGGGAGATTGAATTCGAGATAGAACTCATTCCCGGTACGAATCCTATCTCCAAAGCGCCTTACCGTATGACTCCAGCAGAACTGAAGGAACTTCATGAGCAACTACAGGAGCTGCTTGACAAGCCCTTCATACGTCCTAGTCACTCACCATGGGGAGCGCCTGTATTGTTCGTGAAGAAGAAAGACGAGAGCATGCGCCTGTGCATAGACTACCAGGCACTGAACCAAGTCACCATCAAGAACAGGTATCCTCTTCCCAGGATAGATGACCTGTTCGATCAGCTGAAGGGAGCAGCAGTGTTCTCTAAGATATACCTCAGATCAGGTTATCATCAGGTGAAAGTTAAAGAAGGGGATATACCCAAGACAACATTCAGGACTAGATACGGACACTACGAGTTCGTAGTCATGCCCTTTGGCGTGACAAATGCTCCAGCTACTTTCATGGACCTCATGAACAGAGTGTTCAGGGACTACCTAGATAGATTTGTTATTGTGTTTATCGATGACATTCTTATCTATTCAGGAACTCAGGAAGAACACGCAGAACACTTGAGAATAGTATTGCAGACCCTTCAGCAGAACCAGCTGTACACCAAGTTCACGAAATGTGAATTTTGGTTAGATCAGGTGTCCTTCCTTGGTCACATCATCTCGAAGGATGGTATCATGGTAGACCCCAGTAAGATAGAAGCTATGAGTAATTGGAAAAGACCCAAGAGCGCCAGTGAAATCAGAAGCTTTCTGGGACTAGCAGGTTATTATTGAAAATTTGTAGAGAACTTCTCCAGGATAGCCTCCCCATTGACAGCTCTCACCAGGAAGAACAGAAAATTTTAGTGGACGGAGGACTGTGAGAACAGCTTCAGTGAGCTAAAGAGGAGATTGACCAGTGCTCCCATTTTGACTCTACCAGAAAACCCCGGCAGTTTTGACATTTATAGTGATGCCTCTAAATTGGGACTAGGAGCAGTACTGATGCAAAATGGCAAGGTAATCCGCCTACGCCTCCAGACAACTCAAGAACTATGAGAGGAACTATCCTACTCATGATCTTGAGCTTGCAGCAGTCATGTTCGCTCTCAAATTTTGGAGACATTACTTGTATGGAGCTCAGTGTAGAGTGTATACAGATCATTAGAGTCTGAAGTATTTCTTCACTCAGATGGATCTGAATATGCGATAGCGCAGATGGCTAGAGCTGGTCAAAGACTACGACATAGACATCCTCTATCACCCAGGAAAAGCTAATAAGGTAGCTGACGCACTTAGCAGAAAGTCCAGTGCTACCTTACCATCCTTAGCAGCCATGTCACCGCCCCTACAGAAGGAGATCACGGATTTCGGTCTTGAACATATAGTGGGACAGCTCTCTACTATGACGTTAGAATCCACCTTGCGTGGTGACATCCAGACAGCTCAGGAACAGGATCCTGAAATTCAGAAAATCAAGCAAGGGATAGCAGAACCAGAAAGTGGAGAGTTCAGAATAGCTGATAATGGAGTAGTATATTTTGGTGACAGACTATGTGTTCCAGATCAGGAGGAACTACGAAGAAAGATTTTAGATGAGGCTCACAGGACTCCCTATGCGATGCATCCTGGTTCCAGATCAGGAGGAACTACTAGGACTTGAAGAAACGTTTTGGTGGCCCGGGATGAAAAGAGACATCGCTAGATATGTCAGCACCTGTCTAACCTGTCAGAGGGTCAAGGCAGAACATCAGAGACCAGGAGGCGTTCTGCAGCCTATTCAGATTCCAGAATGGAAGTGGGAAGACATTTCCATGGACTTCATAGTAGGACTACCCAGAACCACGAATGGTTTTGACGCCATCTGGGTAATAGTAGATAGATTAACTAAATCAACCCACTTCTTAGCTATCAGGATATCCTATTCCATGGAGCAGCTAGCTCAGTTGTATCTCAGGGAGATCGTTATATTACATGTTGTCCCACGAACTATTATTTCAGACCGAGACGGTAGGTTTACGTCACACTTCTGGGAGTGTGTACAGTCAGCATTGGGCACTAAGTTAAAATTTAGCACAGCTTTCCATCCTCAGACAGATGGTCAGACTGAGCGAGTAAATCAGGTACTCGAAGATATGCTTCGAGCATGTGCCCTAGACTTCAAGGGAAGTTGGCGCAAATATCTGAGTTTAGCAGAATTTACATACAACAATAGCTATCAGGCCACCATCGGCATGGCACCTTACGAGGCTCTCTACGGGCGGAGGTGTAGATCTCCAATCTGCTGGTATGAGAGTGGTGAACAGAAAGAACTAGAACTTCAGACAGATCTAGTAGCAGATACCACAGTAGCTATACAGCAGATCCGCCAGAGGATAGAGACAGCTCAGAGCCGCCAGAAAAACTATGCTGATACACGGAGCAGACCCTTAGAATTTTCAGTTGGGGATACAGTATTCCTCAGAGTAGCTCCCATGAAGAGAGTAATGCGTTTTGGGAAGAAGGGCAAATTGAGTCCCAGATATGTGGGACCATACCTTATCAGCAGAAGAGTTAGCAAGGTAGCATATGAGCTAGAGCTACCCCAGGAGATGTCAGCTATCCATAACGTATTTCATGTCTCTATGATGAAGAAGCATATCCCAGATGCGACCCAGGTGATTGAGCCCCAGTCGGTACAAGTCCGCGAAGACCTCAACTATGACAGTCAGCCTATTCAGATAATAGACCGAGCAGTTAAGAAATTACGGAACAAGGAAGTACCCTTAGTAAAAGTTATTTGGCAAAATCACATAACAGAAGAGACAACTTGGGAGACAGAAGCCAGTATGAGACAGAAGTACCCAGAGTTATTCTAAGTTCGAGGATGAACTTTTTATAAGGTATGGGGGATTGTAACATCCAAAAATTCTCAAAAATAATTATTAGAAATATCCTAGTATTTTTCTAAAATTTTAGGATATTTTTACAGAATTTTTAGAGTAGCGGAGGTAGCAAAAATAAATAGAATCGTAAAATAGCCTACGCGGGAATTGAATCCGGGACCTATTGGGTCCTACGACTTATGGTGAACTCTAATAACCAGGTGAACCCAGCAGAGCCGTGCTGAAAGAAGAGGGAATCAATTATATTTATACTTAAGTTGGGCGAGTTAACCACTTAATATAAATAGGGAAAATAATTAAGTGAGGAGTTATTTTGGATCGTGATTTTTCCTCCCCTCAACCTAATCCCGCCGAACCCTCTTCTCTTCCTCATCCTCTCGGCGCACCAAGCCCCAAGGGCTAGGGTTCCTTCCCAAGGGCTCCAAGAACACCTTCCGGTGACATCTCGGATACGAGGACGCTCCTCTTCGCGAGAGGAACACATAGACGCCAGGAGACTGCCGAAGGGATCTTCTCCACCGGAAACCTAGCGTTTAGATTTGTAAGAAACTTCGAGCAGGAGGTAAGAAACCCCTCACCTGCAGTATAAGTAGTTTTTTCGAGGTTTTACGCATTAGTTTAGTTGTATGCAGAATTATAGTACTAGGGTGTGGACTAGTGCACACCATATGTTTGATAAAATGTGTAGCTCAGTTAAATGCCACCATAGGCATCTTAAAAGCTCAGTAAATGCAATAGCAGCATTTTTACAGCATGTTCAGTTTTAATACAGTTTTTATGGGACTATGGTCCAATGGGTGGGCTCCCACAGTCGCCTCTAGGTTCAGACAACCTAGCTCTAGGTTCAGATAACCTAGAAATAACAAGATAAGAAAATTTTAGCTATAACCAGTATTTTATTTTCAGCAGTGGCACTGTACTGGACTAGATGTCCATTGGGTTGGGCTCCCATAGTCGTCCCTAGGTTTAGATAACCTAGTAAACCCTACTAGATTCGGAATTTGCAACCCCGGGTTTAGTTAGGGATGCGCGCATAGCAAGTACGGTTGCCAGGCCCATCAGTAGCACGATTAGTATTTTGATCTATTATTATAAATAGTTTTACAAAATCTCACAATAAGTTATGTGAACATGATTTAAATTCAGTATTAGCTTAGTTCAGTTCAGCTCAGTGTTATATCAGTTTAGTTTCTTTCCATTGATACATGTGTTAGTTCATGCTTAGCTCTTGATATGCCATGACTAGTTTTGATGCCATGTTTTAGTATATATGATCAGTAACTTCGGTATTTAAATTTCAACATGTTAACATGTATTTCAAGTAGCATGTTTTAAAAGCATGATTTCATCGTATGCATGTTTTTGTGAGGTAGATGGTTTCTTACTAAGCGTAAGCTTACAGATACTTCTTTTCCTTATACTGCAGATAAAGGTAAAGGAAAGATGGACTAGCGGAGGCTGGAGGACAATGCGATGTAGATGTGTGTGGACAGGAACTTGGAATAAAGATCCTTGGAGAAACTAGCAACCTTTAGAACTTAGTACTTTCTTATAGTATTACTTTTCTGCATTTCTAGATATTTAAGTGTCCGAATTATGCAAGATATGCTTAGATGGTTAGTGGACATGCTTAGAACACTAGTTGTTGCTATTAGAATGTTTTCCAGTTATTTTAGAACTTATGTATGTGATCTTGGCATGAAACAGTGCTGAAATCAGAGCTTAGCTGCGAAATCAGAAACCCCAATCGATCCACCGATCAATTGGAGGCCCTCAATCGATCAGCTGATCGATTGGGGAGTTTTCCTCGCGAACAGTAAGTTCCTGGATCTATCAGCTGATCGATCCGGTCGCGTTCTGTCGCGAACAGAGAGCCTTGGAATCGATCACTGGATCGATCAACAAACTTCTGTCGCGAACAGAGAGCCTTGGAATCGATCCTTGGATCGATCGACAAGTTTGGATCGATCAGCCGATCGATCCAGAATTCACCCCGTGTACAGTAGCAAGCTGAATCGATCAATGGATCGATCAGACCACTCCAATTGATCCACCGATCGATTGGGAGGCCTGATAACAGCTGGAAACCCCTTACTTCAGTCCTTGTTCATATGTGAAGTCTAGATTACTTCCTTTAGCATAGGAACAACATTCAAGATGTAGTTTAAACATGAATTTCAGATCTAATGGCAATTAGCAGAAGAAATAGTAGTAGTTAGCAAAATTTTGAATTAGTACAACTTTTCCGCACCTTTAGAAAATAGTTTAGCACAGCATAATGTGACGGTCCGACCTCGCAGCCTAGCTAGTAGGAGGTGGGTCGTTACATATCAAAGCTTGGGTGAGTACACACTCAATTAGATTGAGCATAACTAGTTAACTCAATTGGATCGGGTAAAACTATAGGCATTTTCCAACGGTTGGACGATAGGATAAAAATCACATTTATACTAAATCTTGGGTGATTTAGCCAAAGCTAACTCAAGTTTTAATATAAATGAGATTTTTGATCCTATATACAAGAGTTGCATAGAGATGTAATTGATAAATTCGTTATCTACCGATCATACTAAGTCTTGGGTGATTTAGCCAAAGCTAACTCAAGTCATAGTATGATGTGGTTCTTGTCCCGCAAGAATTATAGCTAGTTGGTTAGAATCTAGTAGGTGTGGTTTGACCACATCCATGACTTGATTATACAAAAGTTCTATAATTCAGTGGAAGTATCATTTAGTTAAAGGCCTAATTAAATGATAAATGGAATATGATATTTACTTTATGCATGATTTCTGTTGTAGATTGTCATGTCGACAAACACGAACACCTTCTCCATGTGTTCTGTCCTTGACAAGGACAAGCTCAATGGAGCTAATTTCCTGAACTGGTACAGGAATCTGAGAATCGTTCTCACTCAAGAAAGAAAACTGTACATCCTGGAGCAGCCCATTCTCGAGGCACCTCCTGCCACTACCACGCGAGCTGACCGAGATGCTTATAAGAAGCATCAAGATGACGCATTAGATGTGTCATGCCTCATGTTCACAACCATGAACTTTGAGCTTCAGAAGCAACACGAGTTAATGTCTGCTTATGATATGGTTAAACATCTTCGTCAACTATATCAAGGACAAGCGAGGCACGAGAGATTCGAGATCTCCAAGGCACTATTTCAGTGCAAGATGCAAGATGGGACTCCCGTAGGTCCATATGTTCTCAAGATGATTCGGTACATAGAAAACCTACAGAGGTTGGGATTCCCACTTGGCCAAGAGCTGGCCACAGACTTGATCTTGCAATCCTTGCCAGAGAGCTACAATCAATTTGCCATGAATTACAACATGAACGAAATTGACAAGCCACTGCCTGAGCTGCTAAGCATGTTAAGAACTGCTGAGCTCAACCTTAAGAAGGTAAAACCCAACTCCATTTTGATGGTGTAAAAGCATAAAGGCAAGGGCAAGCTTAAAGGTAAGCGAAAGTCCCAAGCCAAGGGCAAAGGCAATATAATGAAACCTAAAGGAGGGGTTGCCAAGGATGCTACCTGCTTCCACTGCGGTCAGACCGGGCACTGGAAGAGGAACTGCAAAGTATATCTAGAAGATCTTAAGAAGAAGAGAAGTGAGACTTCTACTTCAAGTATATATGTTATAGAAGTCAATCTATCTATTTTTGCATCATCGATATTGGATACTGGATGTGCTTCTCACATTTGTACTAATGTGCAGGCGCTGAGAAATAGCAGGACATTGACGAAGGGCGTGTTAGCTAGATCCCTAGAGCCAATCATTTGATGATTGTATTTTGGACTTGTTGTATCATATTCTATATAAATAAAGGCATTTGGTTTTGGTTATTATACTTACTTGTATTGATGCCAAATAAACTAAGTATAATAACGTCCTTGAGCAGACGGTTCTCATCTATATCAATCGGTTGGTTGAACCGATAGTGAGATGATATAGGGAACACTACTCTTAATCATTCCTAGTCGAGTATTAACATTCAGGGACAATGTTAATGCAATAAGACTAGCATGTAGGTCAACTCGATGACTTGATCTCACAAGTCATGGATATAGAGATATCAAGTTGACACATGGGTATGCATTGGAGAATGTATATTGAATGACCCGCCATGAGAAAGTATCATGGATCGTTATATGAGTGTCATATACTTTCTCATGTGGCTATTAGTATGACTACTAGTCCTTAGACCTAAAGTCATCATGGATCCCTACATAAGGAGTTATGTACTTTGGTTTCGTCAAACGTCACCCGTAACTGGGTGGAGTATAAAGGCGATTACTGGGTATGTAACGAATTATACAGAGGGATGTGAGTGATGTAGATGGGATCTATCCCTCCTATATGACGGGAGAGACATCAGTATTCTTGATAGAGTGAGACCACGAAGTGCATGACCATGCCCAAATGAGTCAATATGAGATATTGAGCTCATTTGATTTAGTGAGTCTACTTGGAGTTCAAGATTTAGTTTGATCAGAGGATGACATGGTCTATGACTCACATTGATCAATCTAGATGTCTAGGATAGAAGGACACTTGTCATATATTGTGAGGAGTCACAATTAGTAGTCACAAGGTGATGTTGGATCTCAACATTCTTGTAACTTGGGTAGTCACTACAACAAAAACCTTCATAGACATCGGTTTTCCACCGGTGTCTATTTCATTTTCGACCGATGTCTATGAAGCCGATGTTAAAAGTCTGCCATTTTAGACATCGGGTTAAAACCGGTGTAGTATCACTTAACGACACCGATCTTCGAATCGGTTATTAACTGGTGTAGTATCACTTAACGACACCGTTTCATCAACGGTGTAAAATCGATGTAATATTGTATGTTAATAACACAAGTTTTGGCAGCGGTAAATGACCGATGTAATATTAGTTAATAACACCGGTTTTGCAGCGGTGGAAAATCGATGTAATATGTATATTTTTTAACAGCACAAATTTGATTTTAAAACTGACAATAAAAAAAAAAATACACAAATATTCACAAATTATACAAATATTCTTCATTCAATTATATCCATAAAATACACAAATATTCACAAATTATATAAATAATCTTCTTACAACAATATCCATAAAATATCCAAACATTCTTTTTACATCAAAAGCTAGCTAATAGATATCAAAATCAAGGTAGAACATTCTTTTAACACATCAAGGTAGAACTGCACTTCAAATGTAATCTAGCATGCATTCATCCCACTCGAACCGCACTTCATCAATTTCAACTCTGGAGTACTTGAGATTTGTAAACTGTAAAAACACATAAATCAACCATATGTCAAATAACTAAAACAAATGTGTACATGTATCAAATAAAATAGAATACTGAGTTTTTAAAGGTTGCCGTGGAAGATAACGAATATAACATAGAATCTAAAACTTTCATATATGACACTTAGTATATGCTGCTTAGAATATAACATAGATAATTTGCTCCTTCTAATTCAAGTGTACAGATTGATAAGAACCGACAGCATCATACAACAACTTACTAGGCATGATAATGGTTGAACAAAGAAATATGACTACACAACAAATCCAGTGAAGAAGCATAGAAGAACAAAGCTACCTCTAATGAAGAGATATACTATTTATTGTACTACCTCTAATGCCATCTTGGTATCCTGAATATCCTGCACTAAGCCCCCTATTTTCTGTGATTTCTGCTACCAACCACAACAGCAAGGAATGCGGCAAGAAGGCAGCTGCCTTCTTAAATAATAAAATTGATATAAGCAATAAAGAATAAAATTTATACTTGGTATATAAGGCGGTTAGGTACCAAGTTATTTGATTCTAGGTCCTACTGTCAATCCGCAATGGAAAACCAGCACGCTATCCTTTTCACTTTCAACTCCTTAATCCAATTCCCTCTTTCAGATTTAGCTGTCAGTGGAATTCAGATGATCAGGAAATCAAACAAATAAAGTACAGAAAATCTAATTCCATTTTGGTGACCAGAATTTCAAATTTTCAACTGATGAAACTTCATGATCGCATCTATAATACATATAAATAAGCCAGCAACCCCTTCATTGCCCAGTTTGACAGGGCTTCCTAATGTGAAAGAAAGTTTATTGTGGTCTTAATAGAAAGCTTTTCAAAATGAGGTCTAATTTAAGGGTTTTATGTAAAAGAGTATATTGGTTGGCTTTTAGAAACAATGAATAAAATTGTATGTAAATAAATAAAATATAACATACATATCAAAAGAATGTTCAACAAGGAAAAATGGAAAAGAAACTATCTGAAATATAGTAGCATACACAAACTACAAATCTAATAAAAAAATTTAAAAGAGGGCCCAGGTAAGTCAGCTACTTGCTTACTTGCAAAGTCAAGTGTTTGTAATTCACCTATCAGCAAGAGTGATTATGCTCCTGGCTGCAATCTGAGGCTAGGGCCCTTGAGCTTAACAATAAAACCAGTCCAACCATGCCTCAATTTGAGATTTCTTCTTTATTACTCATATCAATTTTCTTCTTTAGGTTTGATTACCCATTTATCTTAATAGGTTAGGTTAAATTCGAGTATCAATGTGTTAGATATTTAGAGGAAGTTGAGCAGGTTCAAATATCCACAGGCACCCATGAATAAAAAAAATGTAATCAATACTTTAATCCTAAGGTTACCATTTACGATAGCTTCTCCCTAGGTGGGAGACTAGATCTAATTTTCCATGGCCAAGAACTTGGAAAGTTGTATATGCTTCATACCTTAAACTATAAACCATGCACCTGATGCTTCTGCAAACCAAAACTAAATCTGCTTAAAGCATCAACATTATGAGTTGACAAATAAATTTGTAAAGCTTTAGAATTGTCTTCTCATAATTTTTTTCTATATAACAGATTCAAAATTTTACAATCAGCTGAAATATACTAATATAAACCTAAAGCAATAGACAACTATCACATTACAAGGTTTATCATTCATATCACAAAGGAACCTAATAGCACAACCATTAGTCTTTCTAAAGATAATAGAAGGTTCTTTAAGGAGCTTACCTTGGCTACTTTATTGGACGAATCTATACTCCAAAGGAAAAGATTTCCTTCATCAATGCTGATTAGTCTATCATGCTTCCCAGATGGCCACCAAAGGACGCTGACAAGCATACCAATAAGGAGTCATTAAAAGGTGCTTGGAGCCCAAGTATCTTCTTTTCTTTTAATATCAGCAAAAACTGGAAAACACAAACATGCCAAAATGAGATTACCACTTGATCTTAAAAGAATGCTTGTCAAGGGAGACCAATTGTTCGAGTTGTGGGGCATTCGACTGTCCATAGAGCTCAGGAATCTTCCAAACAGAAGCCCCATATGCTTCACCTTTAGTTCAATGCAAACTTTATTAGTTTTAACACAGATAGGGCTGGAATCATTTCACAGAAAAAGATCAATACCCTAAAAGTATTAGCATAACTGTACTTCATTCAAATAGAAAACAAAAGTGCTCAAAAAATATCATAGGGCAGAGTATGAGTTTTAACTCATTCAGACACAACAAGAATGAGAGAAGTGCTAAACAAGATAAACAAAATAACAAATATTTCCACAATAAACTATAGCTCCACGAACAAATTTTCCCCTGAAAGGATTTTTTCATGTAAACCTGTATATACTGTCCCTTTTCTATAATTCACAAAATTAAAAAGGATTCAAAAGTTAGATATATGATGCAAGGCTAAATCTCATGAGTGAATAAACCATACATTTATAATTCCATTTTTGAACAGTTTATGTGGTTAAACAAATTTCCTTTCTTTCCTAGAAAAAAACCAATTACAGAACTACATCGAGACTAAACATAAGGGTTATCTAGCTTAGCTTATTCGCATTCAGAAACACTCACCTACTTACTATTCTACATTTCTGAAGAACACACTGCCACCCATTAATTCAAGACCAAGTTACAGTCATCGTTTACTCACGAGAAGTGAACACTGTAGAGAAAATCCTGGGATCGAATGGGCAAGTCTTGAGATCCCAGATCTCGTTTGGGTGATAGAAGAGACCATCGCATATGAACTCCGATCCTGACGGTGAAAGTCGGATCAGATGCACCTAATAAACAAAAACACCGAAATCACCCACAAAATCATTAGATCGAGATCGACGAGAGAGATGAACCTCGTTTTCCTCTTTGAGGCTGAGAGTTCCGGCGAGGAAGCTGGTGTGGTCAATGTCGGCCTTAACGTCGGCGATGCATCGGGCCTGGGGAAGGAGTGGAGAGGAAGATGAATTAGTAGAGTTCCAAAGAAGAAAGGAGTTGGAGTGGTTACCGCCGTTGCGACCTGGTACTTGAGGCCACCGTAGACGATTCCGGTGGAGGCCCCCCCCGCATTGTGGAAGCAATGGTGTTGAAACTAACGATGGGATAATAATATCAACGTGAAATATATATTTAACCTGTAAAGCCGAATCCTTCTCAATAACTTTCACATCATCATCATCATGTTCTTCTAGGCCTTCATTTGAGAGGCGCCTATGACGTTCAACTTCAGGTTTTATATCGAGGAGGCATTGTGGTTTAACTGAGCAGCTACCCTTCTCCTCACTCTCAAATTCTCGACCAGAAAGTTTCAACACCATTGCTTCCAATTTTTTTATTCTGTCACCTTGGTCAGAAAGCATAGCTTTTGCCTCCTTAAACTCTTTCTGTTGCCTTTCATAGGCAACCTTGTATCTGCCGTAATCCCAAGTTAAATTGAATACTTTCCTAGCTGACCTTAGATATCAAGACAAACGCTACCCAGAGAACTCGGATTATTACCTCAATTATTCATCTTTTGTATTCTCATGATTAACATAAGAGAGTTGTTCATTCCTCTAATTAAATATAATATCTGTTGAAGTATATTATAAATATGTAAAATTCATAAGCAAAACGATAGTTTGATCTCTATCTATAGCACAAGTTAGTGATTGATCCATCTAGAATTAAACAAAACAAGCTACAAAAGTGAATTAGCCTTTCAAAATCTCTCTAATAGCATGACATAGGTCTCTGCAGGTGGTGAACTATCCCAATAATGAAACAATGCAAAAGCGAGCAGCACTAAAAGCTAAGTAAACTCCAGTCAAACTGGTATCTTGCAATCCCAACCGCTTTCAATCTACAAAAATCTATGAACCCTAACTTCTGATAGATCACAGAAGATCCACAGTAACTTCTGGCGACAAATGCCCAATACAAAAGGAAGGAAACGTGCTAGGAGCTAAAAATGACCGATTTCAATAAAATCACGTCTAAAAATGGAATTTGCAGTCGGATCCTCACAATGCAATTCAACCACGAGAAAAAACCAAGTCACGAAGCAGCTGAAGAATAAAGAAATAAAGTAGTTACTTGATGTAAGACCGACCATCTCCGATCTGTAGGGGACCAAGGGCGTCGAGGCGGGACGCGACGATGCCCTCGCTGCCGCCGGAGAGGAGGAGCGCGTTCCCTACCTCCCTGAAGGGCTCGAGGTCGTAGGCGTGGATCGAGGCCTCTGTCCCCAAGGTCACCGCCGCAGCGATGAGGAGCACGGCGATTGGGGCCACCAGATCCATAGCTGGATATCGGAGAAGAGAAAGGAGGCTGGAGAGATCTCACCAGGAGAGCGAGCGAGCGAGCGGAAACAGGGAGAGAGATGAGATGCTTCTTTAGAAAGGGACCCACACGAGGAGACCATGGTGTAGTCGCGCATGAGGCGGTCGAACGACAAGGCGAGCGCGTTGAACTGGGGGGAGGAGCCACCGGGGACTCGAGGAAGCAACTTCCAGTCTCTCTTGATGGGATTGCCGACCAATAAGCGATCTCCGTCATTGGTGTTCATCAAGCAAACCAGGCCACCGGAGGAGGACGTGCGCCAGATGCTCTTTTCTAAGTGGGGGAAGTCGAAGTTATACCACTGGACGAAGCAAGGGTCATACAGGTGGCCCAAGAAGGCGCAGTCGTGAAAGCAGAACCTGAAGAACAAGGGCTTGTGTGGCGCCATCATCGCCCACGACAACAGGGGGCTAGAGTGAACCACCTAGTGTCTTGATCTTGATCGGGAGAGGATCTAGGAAGGGGGAAGAGGGAGATAAGGTTGAGAGAGATGATCGGAGGTTTAGATTTAGGCTGAGAGAGATGGTCGGATGGTCGGAGGTTTTAGGTTTAGGTTTACGCGAGAGAGATGGTCGCGCGGAGGAAGGGGCGGGATAAAGATTTAGGTTTGGAGGGAATTCATAGTGTGGAGATTTTGGCTTGTGGGGAAAATTAAAATATTTTATTTGGGTTCATTAACATCGGATTTTAAAAACCGATGTTAAAATCGGTGTCTATTAACGAAAAAAAGGGCGCTCATAGACATCGCCTAAAAAACCAATGTCTACGAGCTAAAATTTGCGCTCATAGACACCGGTTTTTAGAAAAATCGGTGTAAAATACTCAAAGACATCGGTTTTAGTCTAAAACCGTTGTTGTTCCACTGATGTCTATGAGGGATTTTGTCGTAGTGAGTAATGATGTGTTGCTAGATACCGCTCATTACTTATGCTCCTAAATGGGTTTAGGGGTATTGCCAACGTTACAAGAACCTATAGGGTCACACACTAAGGACAATTAGATGGAGATTAGGTTCATATGATGAACCAAGAGGATTAGATTCATTTGATGAATCAAATTGGATTAAGAGTAATCCTAATTGGGCTAACTTGAGTTGGACTCAAGTTGATACATGTATTCAATGAGTCTAATTTAGATTATGACTCATTAGATCAACTTAATTTAATGAATTAGATTCATTATATTAAGTTGGCTTGAATCAAATGGTTAGATTAGATCAACCATGGAAGAGATTTGGTCAAGTTTGACTTGACTTGAGAGGAAGATAAAAAGTCAAGTTTGACTTGACTTTATGCCACCTCATTGGTGAGTTGGCATTGATGTGGACTAATGATGTTGCTCCACATCATCATGGGGTGCCACCTCATGGAAGTTACAAAGCCATTCTCTTTAATGGATTCACATTAATTGCACTTAATGCAAAATTTGGGGGTTACACTTGGGAAGTGGCCGGCCACTTTTGAATGTGAAGAGAATTCATTTTTCTCATTCAAGTGCATTCACATCTTCTTCCTCTTTGAGCTTTCTCTTCTCCCTCTCCTCCTCTCTTGGCCGAACAAGACAAGGTGCTAGCACACCTTTGTTTGATCTTCTCCATCAAGGATTGTTTGTGTGGATACTTCTAGAGGACCGTACGCTTGACGGTCTAGAGATCCGGCACCTTGGACGAGCGGGATTCGCGAAGGGCGCGCTTTAAAGGTATAACCTTTTTCTTCATGTAGATCTAGAAGTAGATCTAAGTAGAAACTTGTACATGTAAATTTTTGAAATCTATCCTTCGCACGAGATCTAGTGGCATGGGTGATTCGGGGTTTCCGCGACGCGAAAACGCGGTTTTCGCGGCCCGAAAAACCCAACAGTGTTATCAGAGCAACGTGCAAAGGCGTGTACGAGTTTGTTTTTGATTTTTATGAAAAAAATAGCTTCTATGATTTTCTGTAAATTTAGGTTTTTTTTATAGTTTTTATTGGTAATTTTCTCGTAGAAGCGAAGCACAAGTGTTTCGGCACTTGTAGGCTTCCGCTACCGGGAAGATTTTTCCAAAACGGCTTGGTTTCGCCCCAAATCTTTTTGGGACAGCGGGCTAAGGCGCTGTTAGATCGCAAAGGAACCCTCGCGATGGTTAGATCGTGTGTAGGGGCGCTGCCCCTGGCCCCGCAAGGGGATTCGTTCCGCGATTGCGCCCGAAAACTGCTAAACGGAACCGCCGAGAAATTGTACCCGTAAAAATTGTAAAATTATAAAAAAAATTACAAAAAATTATAGAAATATATAATTTTGAATTATATATTAATTTTGTGATAGTCATCACCCAAACGACCCAAATTGGATTTGGAAATATGTTGTAATTCATAATACGACCTGCGTGCTGTTATGTGATGTGCGTGCTGTATTTATTTTTTATTTTATTTTATTTTCACGACCTGCGCGTCGTGCCTTTCTCTTATATTCTGGTTGTAAATTAGATTTAGACTCGAATGTAACTCGAGTTTCAAAATTGTAATGTAAATTTTGAAGCGGTGGAAGGTCCACACGAGACGGAGTTACGAGGAGGGCGCGAGCAACACAAGGTGGTCAAAGGAAGAAGCTTGAGAAGCTGTTGACCTTAGGTTGACCATCCGATCTTCTCATTGGCTTGAGAAGATCGTAGTAGGGCCATGACACAATCACAAAATATTTTAATTAATTGCTTATATGTATGTGATGCATGTTTAATTAAGTAGTTAATTAGTGCCTAGCGATTAGATTAGATCTAAATCGTGCACATGATGCACCCCACGATTAGATTAGATCTAAATCAAGTATTTGATACACATCATCATTTAGATTAGATCTAAATCACGTCAACTCTAATGCCTACCGTGCCGTGATACCTACTACTACCTCGATCACATGTGTTGTTGAATCTGCCAAACAGAGCAACACATATTATCTTGGTAGGGTACGGAGGGACAATCTTGGTCCCGCCTATCAACGCATGAGTGAGTACAACTCAATTAGATTGAGTAACTAGTTAACTCAATTGGATCGAGTTTAAACTATATGCATTATTTAATGGTTGGTAGATAGGTCAAAATCACGTTTATATTAACTCTCGGGTGTATTAGCCAAAGCTAACTCGAGTTTTAATATAAATGCGGATCTTGATCCTATAAACAAGAGTTGCATAGAGATGTAATTGGTAATCGTTACCTACCGATCATACTAAGTCTTGGGCGTATTAGCCAAAGCTAACTCAAGGGTTAGTATGATGTGGATCTTGTCCCACATGAATTATAGAATTCAGTGGGAGCATCATTTAGTTAAAGGCCTAATTAAATGATTAAGAATATGATATTTATTTCTGTTGTAGATTACCATGACGTCGAATACGAACACCTTCTCCCTGCGATCTGTCCTCGAGAAGGACAAGCTCAACGGAGCAAACTTCCTGGACTGGTACAGGAACCTGAGAATAGTTCTCACCCAAGAACGTAAACTGTACGTTCTAGAGCAGCCCATTCCGGAGGCTCCTACTGCCAATGCCCCGCGAGCTGACAAAGATGCTTTCAAGAAGCATCAAGATGACGCATTAGATGTGTCTTGTCTAATGCTCGCTACCATGAACTCTGAGCTTCAGAAGCAACACGAGTTAATGGGCGCTTACGATATGGTTGAACATCTTCGTCAACTGTATCAAGGACAAGCGAGGCATGAGAGATTTGAGATCTCAAGGGCACTGTTTCAGTGCAAGATGTCAGACGGGGCTCCTGTAGGCCCATATGTACTCAAAATGATTGGGTACATAAAGAACCTACAAAAGTTGGGATTCCCACTTGGCCAAGAGCTGGCCACTGATCTGATCTTGCAATCCTTGCCGGATAGCTATAGTCAGTTCGTCTAAACTACAATATGAACGAGATTGACAAGCCACTGCCCAAGCTGCTTAGTATGTTGCGAACTGTTGAGCTGAACCTTAAGAAGGCTAAGCCCAACACTGTTCTGATGGTTCAGAAATATAAGGGCAAGGGCAAGCCCAAAGGCAAGGGAAAGTCCCAAGCCAAGGGCAAAGGCAAGGCACTGAAGCCTAAAGGAGGGGTCGCCAAGGATGCTACCTGCTTCCACTGCGGTCAGACCGGGCACTGGAAGAGGAACTGCAAGGTATACTTGGAGGATCTTAAGAAGAAGCGAAGTGAGACTTCCACTTCAGGTATATATGTTATAGAAGTCAATCTATCTATTTCTACATCATGGGTATTAGATACTGGATGTGCTTCTCACATTTGTACTGATGTGCAGGCGCTGAGAAATAGCAGGGCATTGACAAAGGGCGAGGTGGACCTACGAGTAGGTAATGGAGCACGGGTTGCTGCTGTTGCTGTAGGGACTTATTTTCTATCTCTGCCCTCTGGGCTTGTACTAGAGTTAGTCGATTGTTGTTATGTGCCTGCATTAACTAAGAACATTATATCAGTTTCTTGTTTGGACAAGAAAGGTTTCTCGTTTACAATAAAGAACAAATGTTGTTCCGTCTTTTTAAACGATATGTTCTATTGTAGTGCATCTCTGATAAACGGACTCTATATTCTAGACCTTGAGATCCCTATCTATAACATAAATACCAAGAGGTTCAAGTCAAACGACATGAACCAAACCTACCTCTGGCATTGTCGCTTAGGTCATATAAATGACAAGCGCTTATCCCAGCTCCATAAGGATGGTATGCTGGACTCATTTGATTTTGAATCATATGACGTATGCGAGTCATGCCTACGAGGCAAGATGACCAAGACTCCCTTTAGTGGGCACAGCGAGAGAGCGACTGATTTGTTAGGACTCATACATAGTGATGTATGTGACCCTTTCAATGTCGCTGCTAGAGGCGGTTATAGGTACTTCATCACATTTACTGATGACTTCAGTAGATATGGTTATGTGTACTTGATGACACATAAGTCTGAATCCTTTGAAAAATTCAAAGAATTCAAGAATGAAGTACAGAACCAGCTTGGCAAGAGTATTAAGATATTTCGATCCGATCGAGGTGGAGAATACCTTAGCCATGAGTTTCGTGACTACGTAGCTGAGTGTGGGATTCTATCCCAACTCACTCCTCCTGGAACAACACAGTGGAATGGTGTATCCGAAAGGAGGAATCGTACCCTATTAGATATGGTGCGATCTATGATGAGTCACACAGATCTTCCGACATACCTTTGGGGTTATGCTTTAGACATGGCAGCTTTTATACTCAACCGAGTTCCATCTAAGGCCGTGATAAAGACACCATATAGGATATGAACTGGGAGAGATGCCCAGGTGTCTTTCATGAGGATTTGGGGCTGTGAGGCTTACGTATGATGTCAAGTCTCAGACAAATTAGGACCCAAATCCGACAAGTGCAATTTCATTGGATATCCCAAGGAAACTAAGGGATATTACTACTACATTCCCAGTCAGCACAAGGTAGTTGTGGCAAAGACTGGGGTCTTTCTAGAAAGGGACTTTGTTTCTAGAAAGACTAGTGGGAGCGCGTTCAATCTTGAAGAAGTTCAAGATGCGAACAATAGAACTGATGCCTCGATGGAAGTTGAACTGGAATCACAAAATGTTGTGGATGATGTTGTTCCACAAAGAGTTGAGGAACAACAACCAGTTCAAGTAGACATACCTCTTCGCAGGTCTGATAGGGTACGTCGTCAGCCTGAGAGATACTCATTTCTCTTGTCTGACCATGATGACGTTGTGCTCATAGAGGATGAGCCTACCACCTATCAGGAAGCTGTGATGAGACCAGATTCCGAGAAATGGCTAGAAGCCATGAGATCCGAGATGGAATCCATGTACACCAACCAAGTATGGACTTTGGTTGATCCACTTGAAGGGGTAAAACCCATTGGGTGTAAGTGGGTCTTTAAGAGAAAGACTGACATGGATGGACTTATCTATAAGGGTCGCTTGGTAGCTAAAGGTTTCAAGCAGATTCATGGTATTGACTATGATGAAACCTTTTATCCAGTAACGATGTTTAAGTCCATTCGGATCATGCTTGCTATTGCAGCTTACCACGATTACGAGATCTGGCAGATGGATGTCAAAATCGTGTTTCTGAATGTAAACCTACTCGAGGATGTGTACATGACACAACCTGAGGGTTTTGTAGATCCACAGCATACTAGCAGAGTATGCAAGCTGCATAGGTCTATTTATGGACTAAAGCAAGCTTCTCGGAGCTGGAATCTTCGATTCGATGATGCAATCAAGTTTGGTTTCATCAAGAACGAAGATGAACCTTGTGTCTACAAGAAGGTTGTAGGGGATATAGTTGTCTTCCTCATATTGTATGTGGATGACATACTACTCATTGGGAAGGATATCCCCATGCTTCAGTCTGTCAAGACCTGGCTAGGGAGTTGCTTCTCAATGAAGGACTTAGGTAAGACATCCCGCATTCTAGGGATACAGATCTATAGAGATAGATCTAAGAGATTGCTTGGCCTAAGTCAGAGTACATATATTGACAAGGTACTCCTACGGTTTTCCATGCAGAACTCCAAGAAGGGATTTCTGCCGATGTCACATGGCGTGAGTCTTTCGAAGACTCAAGGTCCCTCTTCTAGAGAGGAGAGAGACCGCATGGATCAGATCCCTTATGCCTCAGCCATAGGATCGATCATGTATGCCATGCTATGTACTCAACCTGATGTCTCATATGCTTTGAACATGACGAGTAGATACCAGTCAGATCCGGTGAAAGTCACTGGATAGCGGTCAAGAATATTCTTAAGTACTTAAGAAGGACTAAAGAATATTTTTGATATATGGAGGTGATGATGAGCTAGCTGTAAAGGGTTACAGTGATGCTAGCTTCCACACCGACCAGGATGACTATAGATCACAGTCGGGGTTCGTGTTTTGCATTAATGGTTGTGGTGTGAGCTGGAAAAGTTCGAAGCAGGACACAGTAGCTGATTCTACGACAGAGGCCGAGTATATTGCTGCATCAGAGGCAGCAAAGGAGGCAATTTGGATTCGCAAGTTCATCACTGAACTTGGGGTGGTTCCTAGCATTGCTGACCCTATTGAGCTCTATTGTGACAACAATGGAGCTAGAGCACAGGCGAAGGAACCTCGCTCACACCAGCGGACCAAACACATACTACGGCGCTTCCATCTCATTTGAGAGATCATCGAGAGAGGAGATGTAAAGATTTGCAGAGTACCTACAGAGGCTAACATCGCAGATCCCTTGACCAAGACTTTGGCACAGAGGAAGCATGATGGTCACACTAGGTCATTTGGGCTTAGAGCCTACACTGATTGGCACTAGTGCTAGTTGAAGATTGTTAGCTAGAGTCCTAGAGCCAATCATTTGATGATTGTATTTTGGACTTGTTGTATCATATTCTATATAAATAAAGGCATTTAGTTTTGGTTATTATACTTACTTGTATTGGTGCCAAATAAACTAAGTATAATAACGTCCTTGAGTAGACGGTTCTCACCTATATCAATCGGTTGGTTGAACCGATAGTGAGATGATATAGGGAACACTACTCTTAATCATTCCTAGTCGAGTATTAACATTCAGGGACAATGTTAATGCAATAAGACTAGCATGTAGGTCAACTCGATGACTTGATCTCACAAGTCATGGATATAGAGATATCAAGTTGACACATGGGTATGCATTGGAGAATGTATATTGAATGACCCGCCATGAGAAAATATCATGGATCATTATATGAGTGTCATATACTTTCTTATGTGGCTATTAGTATGACTACTAGTCCTTAGACCTGAAGTCACCATGGATTCCTACATAAGGAGTTATGTACTTTGGTTTCGTCAAACGTCACCCGTAACTGGGTGGACTATAAAGGCGATTACTAGGTATTTAATGAATTATGCAGAGGGATGTGAGTGATGTAGATGGGATCTATCCCTCCTATATGACAGGAGAGACATCGGTATTCTTGATAGAGTGAGACCACGAAGTGCATGGCCATGCCCAAATGAGTCAATATGAGATATTGAGCTCATTTGATTTAGTGAGTCTACTTGGAGTTCAAGATTTAGTTTGATCAGAGGATGACACGGTCTTTGACTCACATTGATCAAACTAGATGTCTAGGATAGAAGGACACTTGTCATATATTTTGAGGAGTCACAATTAGTAGTCACAAGGTGATGTTGGATCTCAACATTCTTGTCTTGGGTAGTAATGATGTGTTGCTAGATACCGCTCATTACTTATGCTCCTAAATGGGTTTAGGGGTATTGCCAACGTTACAAGAACCTATAGGGTCACACACTAAGGACAATTAGATGGAGATTAGGTTCATATGATGAACCAAGAGGATTAGATTCATTTGATGAATCAAATTGGATTAAGAGTAATCCTAATTGGGCTAACTTGAGTTGGACTCAAGTTGATACATGTATTCAATGAGTCTAATTTAGATTATGACTCATTAGATCAACTTAATTTAATGAATTAGATTCATTATATTAAGTTGGCTTGAATCAAATGGTTAGATTAGATCAACCATGGAAGAGATTTGGTCAAGTTTGACTTGACTTGAGAGGAAGATAAAAAGTCAAGTTTGACTTGACTTTATGCCACCTCATTGGTGAGTTGGCATTGATGTGGACTAATGATGTTGCTTCACATCATCATGGAGTGCCACCTCATGGAAGTTACAAAGCCATTCTCTTTAATGGCTTCACATTAATTGCACTTAATGCAAAATTTGGGGGTTACACTTGGGAAGTGGCCGACCACTTTTGAATGTGAAGAGAATTCATTTTTCTCATTCAAGTGCATTCACATCTTCTTCCTCTTTGAGCTTTCTCTTCTCCCTCTCCTCCTCTCTTGGCCGAACAAGACAAGGTGCTAGCACACATTTGTTTGATCTTCTTCATCAAGGATTGTTCGTGTGGATACTTCTAGAGGATCGTATGCTTGACAGTCTAGAGATCCGACACCTTGGACGAGCGGGATTCGCGAAGGGCGCGCTTCAAAGGTATAACCTTTTTCTTCATGTAGATCTAGAAGTAGATCTATTAGAAACTCGTACATGTAAATTTTTGAAATCTTTCCTTCGCACGAGATCTAGTGGCATGGGTGATTCGGGGTTTCCGCGACGCGAAAACACGGTTTCGCGGCCCGAAAAACCCAACAGGGCGAGGTGGACCTACGAGTAGGCAATGAAGCACGGGTTGCTGCTGTTGTTGTAGGAACTTACTATCTATCTCTATCCTCTGGGCTTGTACTAGAATTAGATGAATATTGTTATGTGCCTGCTCTTACAAAGAACATCATTTCAGTCTCTTGTTTGGACAAGAAAGGCTTTTCTTTTGTAATAAAGAACAAATGTTGTTCTATTTATTTAAAAGATATGTTCTACTGTAGTGCACCTCTGATGAACGGACTCTATATTCTAGACTTAGAGAACCCCATCTATAACATAAATACCAAAAGGTTCAAGTCAAATGATATGAACCAAACCTATCTTTGGCATTGTCGCTTAGGTCATATAAATGAGAATTGCTTATCCCAGTTCCATAAAGATGTTTTGTTGGACTCATTTGATTTTGAATCATATGAGACATGCGAGTCATGCCTACTAGGCAAGATGACCAAGACTCCTTTTAGTGGACACAGCAAAAGAGCGACTGACTTGTTAGGATTTATATATAGTGATGTATGTGGCCCTTTCAATGTCACTGCTAGAGGTGGTTATAGGTACTTCATTACATTTATTGATGACTTCAATAGATATGGTTATGTGTATCTGATGACACATAAGTCACAATCCTTTGAAAAGTTCAAAGAATTCAAGAATGAGGTACAAAACCAGCTAGGCAAGAGTATTAAGATACTTCGATCTGATCGAGGTGGAGAATACCTTAGCCATGAGTTTCGTGACTATCTAGATGAGTGTGGGATCACTCCTCCTGGAACACCACAGTGGAATGGTGTGTCTGAAAGGAGGAATCGTACCCAATTAGATATGGTACGCTCTATGATGAGTCACACAAATCTTCCTATGTCTTTTTGGGGATATGCTCTAGACACAGTAGCCTTCACACTTAACCGTGTTCCATCCAAGGCTGTGATAAAGACACCATATAGGATATGGACTGGGAGAGATGCCCAGATGTCTTTTATGAGGATTTGGATTTGTGAGGCTTACGTTCGACGTCAAGTCTCGGACAAACTGGGACCCAAATTCGATAAGTGCTATTTTATAAGATATCCAAAGGAAACGAAGGGATATTACTTCTACATTCCCAGTCAACACAAAGTGTTTGTGGCTAAGACTGGAGTATTTCTAGAAAGGGACTTTGTTTCTAGAAAAACTAGTGGGAGTACGTTCGATCTTGAAGAAGTTTAAGATATGGACCATAGCACTGAAGTCTTGATGGAAGTTGAACTGGAACCACAAAGTGTTGTGGATGATGAGATTATTCCACAAGGAGTTGAGAAACAACAACCAGTTCAAGTAGACCTACCTCTTCGCAGGTCTGATAGGGTACGTCGTCAGCCTGAGAGATGCTCATTTCTCTTATCTGACCATGATGACGTTATGCTCATTGAGAATGAGCCTACCTCCTATCAGGATGCTGTGATGAGACCAGATTCTGAGTCATGACTAGAGGCCATGAGATTCGAGATGAAATTCATGTACACCAACCAAGTATGGACTTTGGTTGATCCACCTGAAGGCGTCAAATCCATTGGGTGTAAGTGGGTCTTTAAGAGAAAGACTGACATGGATGAACTTATTACCTATAAGGGTCACTTGGTAGCTAAAGGTTTCAAGCAAATTCATGGTATTGATTATGATGAAACCTTTCTCTAGTAGCGATGCTTAAGTCCATTTGAATCATGGTTGCTATTGCACCATACCACGATTATGAGATCTGGTAGATGGATGTCAAAACCACGTTTCTGAATGGAAACTTGCTCGAGGATGAGTACATGACACAACTTGAGGGTTTTGTAGATCCACAGCATACTGGCAGAGTATGCAAGCTGCATAAGTCCATTTATGGACTAAAGTAAGCTTCTTGAAGCTGGAATCTTCGATTCGATGATGCGATCAACAATTTAGTTTCATCAAGAATGAAGATGAACCCTGTGTCTACAAGAAGGTTGTTGGGAACACTGTTGTCTTCCTTGTATTGTATGTGGATGACATACTACTCATTGGAAATGACATCCCTTTGCTGCAGTCTATAAAAACTTGGCTGGGGAATTGTTTCTCAATGAAGGGCTTAGGTGAAGCAACCTGTATTTTAGGCATAAAGATCTATAGAGATATATCTAAGAGATTGTTTGGCTTAAGTCAAAGTACATATATTGACACGGTATTACTACGGTTTGCCATGCAGAATTCCAAGAAAGGATTTCTGCCGATATCACATGGTGTGAGTCTTTCGAAGACTCAAAGTCCCTCTTCTAGAGAAGAGAGAGACCGCATGGATAAGATCCCTTATGCCTCAGCCATAGGATCTATCATGTACGTCATGCTATGTACTCATCCTGATGTTTCATATGCTTTAAACATGACAAGCAGATACCAGTCAGATCCAGGTGAACTGTTGGGAATTTCGGGCCGCAAAAACCGCTTTTTCGCGTTGCGAAAACACCGATTCCCATGCCACCGGATCCGTGCGAAGTAAAATAAAACAAAAATGTTACATGTACGAGTTTCTAATTTAGATTTACACTAAATCTACAAAGAAAAAGGATTTACCCTCGATGCGATGCCCTTCGCAATCCCGCTCGTCCAACGGTTCGCCGGATCTCGAGATCGTCAAGTGTACGATCTGTTAGCTAGAGCCCTAGAGCCAATCATTTGATGATTGTATTTTGGACTTATTGTATCATATTCTATATAAATAAAGGCATTTGGATTTTGGTTATTATACTTACTTGTATTGGTGCCAAATAAACTAAGTATAATAATGTCCTTGAGTAGATGGTTCTCACCTATATCAATCGGTTAGTTGAACCGATAGTGAGATGATATAGGGAACACTACTCTAAATCATTCATAGTCGAGTGTTAACATTCAGGGACAATGTTAATGCAATAAAACTAGCATGTAAGTCAACTCGATGACTTGATCTCAGAAGTCATGGATATGGAGATATCAAGTTGACACATGGGTATGCATTGGAGAATGTATACTGAATGACCCGCCATGAGAAAGTATCATGGATCGTTATATGAGTGTCATATACTTTCTCATGTGGCTATTAGTATGACTATTAGTCCTTGGACCTGAAGTCACCATGGATCCCTACATAAGGAGTTATGTACTTTGGTTTCGTCAAACGTCACCCGTAACTGGGTGGACTATAAAGGTGATTACCGGGTATGTAACAAATTATGCAGAGGGATGTGAGTGATGTAGATGGGATCTATCCCTCCCATATGACGGGAGCGACATCAATATTCTTGATAGAGTGAGACCACTAAGTGCATGGCCATGCCCAAATGAGTCAACATGAGATGTTGAGCTCATTTGATCGAGTGAGTCTACTTGGAGTTCAAGATTTAGATTGATTAGAGGATGACACGGTCTATGCCTCATATTGATCAATCTAGATGTCTAGGATAGAAGGACAATGTCACATATTGTGAGGAGTCACAATTAGTAGTCATAAGGTGATGTTGGATCTCAACATTCTTGTAACTTTGGTAGCAATGATGTATTGTTAGATGCCGCTCATTGCTTATGTTTCTAAAGGAGTTTAGAAACATTGCCAACGTTACAAGAACCTATTGGGTCACACACAAAGAACAAGTGGATGGAGATTAGGTTCATATGATGAACCAATTGGATTAGGTTCATATGATGCACCAAAGATTGGATTCAAATTAGACTTATTGAGTTAGACTTAATTAAATTCAATTGTTGAATGAGTCTAATTTAAATTTGATTCATTGAGTCAATTTATATTAATGAATTGAGATTCATTAAATTGAAATTGACTTGAATCAAACGTTGGATTTAACTCAACAAGGAAGAAATTGGTCAATTTTGACTTAACCAAATGGAAGTTGAAACATCAAGTTTGACTTGATGCATTGCCACATCATGTAGGTTGACTCATCCTACATGGCATGACACATCCTTGCCACATCATCACCACCTCATAATGGTGTGTGACCTCATGGAGGTTACACACCCATTCCTTTTAATGTGGCCGACCACATTAAATGAGGGGGTTACATTTGTGTGGCCGGCCACACACTTGATGATGGGTGAATGCAATTGATTTGCATTCATTATAGCTTCTTCTTCCTTGGATGCTTGCTTCTCCTTGCTGTTGCCGTGGGGTTTTGGAAGGTGAGAAGGTGTTGAGTTTCATCCAAGAAAAGATAAGAGAGTGTGAAGGACACAAGAAGAGGATACTACTAGTTGAGTATGTGAGAGTCTTCTTGTTTTTTCTCTCTTTTTCTTTTTCAAAATTCTATCCGAGAGCTCTAGAAAGTGCTAGCACACTTGGGGCTCTCTTCTCCATCCTTGAGTGCTAGAGAGCACTCCTTGTTCGTGTGGATATCACTAGAGAAGTATCTACCTTGATACTTTGGAGATCCGACACGTACCTTGGACGAGCGGGAATTTTTCGAGGGCACGCTTCAAAGGTAAAAGCTCTCAACACATAGATCCAGGAGTAGATCTAAAGTTTTTGAAACTCGTACTTGTATTTCATTCGATTTTTCCTTGCACGGATCTACGGCTTTGGGTGATTCGGGGTTTCCACGACGCGAAAAGTGGTTTTCGCGGCCCGAAAAACCCAACACGATCCTCTAGAAGTATCCACACGAACAAACTAGGTGGAGAAGACCAAACAAAGGTGTGCTAACTGTTAGCTAGAGCCCTAGAGCCAATCATTTGATGATTGTATTATGGACTTATTGTATCATATTTTTATATTAATAAAGACATTTGTTTGGTTATTATACTTACTTGTATTGGTGCCAAATAAACTAAGTATAATAACGTCCTTGAGTAGAAGGTTCTTACTTATATCAATCGATTGGTTGAATCGATAGTGAGATGATATAGGGAACCCTACTCTAAATCATTCCTAGTCGAGTATTAACATTCAGGGACAATGTTAATGCAATAAGACTAGCATGTAGGTCAACTCAATAACTTGATCTCACAAGTCATGGATATAGAGATATCAAGTTGACACATGGGTATACATTAGAGAATGTGTATCTGAATGACCCGCCATGAGAAAGTATCATGGATCGTTATATGAGTGTCATATACTTTCTCATGTGGCTATTAGTATGACTACTAGTCCTTAGACCTAAAGTCACCATGGTTCCCTACTTAAGGAGTTATGTACTTTAGTTTCGTCAAACGTCACCCGTAACAAGGTGGACTATAAAGGCGATTACTGGGTATGTAATGAATTATGCAGAGGGATGTGAGTGATGTAGATGAGATCTATCCCTCCCATATGACTGGAGTGACATCGGTATTCTTGATAGAGTGAGACCACTAAGTGCATGGCCATGCCCAAATGAGTCAATATGAGATATTGAGCTCATTTGATCGAATGAGTCTACTTGGAGTTCAAGATTTAGATTGATTAGAGGATGACACGGTCTATGCCTCATATTGATCAATCTAGATGTCTAGGATAGAAGGACACTTGTCATATTTTGTGAGGAGTCACAATTAGTAGTCACAAGGTGATGTTGGATCAACCAAGGGAGAGAAATGGTCAAGTTTGACTTGACTTAAGTAGGAAGATGAAGAGTCAAGTTTTGACTTGACTTTTACTTGACCAATGCCACATCATCAAGGCTTCTTCATTTGGTCAAGTTTGACTTGACCAAATGCCACCTCATGGAGGAGATCAAGAGACTTGACTCTTAATATTCCATGGGAGTTACATGCCTTGAAGTGGCCGGCCACTTTTAGGGGGAATGAAGATTGATTTTTTCATTCAAGGGTGGTAACTCCCTTCTTCTTCCTCTTGGAGCTCTCTCCCTCTCCCTCTCCTCCTCAACTTGGCCGAACCACACATAGGTGCTAGCACACTTTTTGTGTGGTTTTCTCCACCTACGTGTTCGTGTGGATACTTCTAGAGGAGTATCTATCATGATACTCTTGAGATCCGGCACCGTTTAGATGAGCGGGAACGCGAAGGGATTCGCTTCAAAGGTATAACTCATTTCATGTAGATCTAGGAGTAGATCTAAGTAGAAACTCGTACTCGTATTTAAATTTTGAAATCTATCCTTCGCACGAGATCCAGTGGCATGGGTGATTCGGGGTTTCCGCGACGCGAAAACGGGGTTTTCGCGGCTCGAAAAAGCCAACACTAACACCTTAGATGGTTCGGCCAAGGAGGAGGAGAGGGAGAGCAAGAAGAGAGGAAGAAGGAGGAATGAATGCCTTGAATGAAAAATCAACTCCATTCCTCACCATAAGTGGCTGACCACTATTGGAGTTGTAACCTCCATTCTCATTTAATGTGGCCATTAAAGAGGAGATTTGTAACCTCCATGAGGTGGCACACACATGTGCTAAACATGATGATGTGGCATATCATCATTAGGCCACTTAATGCTAACTCACAAATGAGGTGGCAAATAGTCAAGTCAAACTTGACTCTTCCTCTTCCTCTCAAGTCAAGTCCAACTTGACATTATAACTCTCATGGTTGATCAAATCCAACCATTTGATTCAAGCCAATTTAATATAATGGATCTAATTCATTTAATTAAATTGATTCAATGAGTTATAATCTAAATTAGACTCATTGAACACATGAATCAAATTGAGTCCAACTCAATTAGTTCAATTAGGATTACTCTTAATCCAATTTGATTCATCACATGAATCTAATCCTCTTGGTTTATCATATGAACCTAATCTCCATCTATTTGTCCTTTGTGTGTGACCCTATAGGTTTTTATAACGTTGGCAATGCTCCTAAACCAATTTAGAAGCATAAGTAATGAGCGGTATCTAGCAACACATCATTACTACCCAAGTTATAAGAATGTTGAGATCCAACATCACCTTGTGACTACTAATTGTGACTCCTCACAATATATGACATTGCCCTTCTATCCTAGACATCTAGATTGATCAATGTGAGACATAGATCGTGTCATCCTCTGACTAATCTAAATCTTGAACTCCAAGTAGACTCACTAAATCAAATGAGCTCAATATCTCATATTGACTCATTTGGGCATGGTCATGCACTTCGTGGTCTCACTCTATCAAGAATATTGATGTCTCTCCTGACATATAGGAGGGATAGATCCCATCTACATCACTCACATCCCTTTGCATAATTTGTTACATACCCAGTAATTGCCTTTATAGTCCACCCAGTTACGGGTGATGTTTGACGAAGCCAAAGTACGTAACTCCTTATGTAGGGATCTATGGTGACTTCAGGTCCAAGGACTAGTAGTCATACTAATAGCCACATGAGAAAGTATATGACACTCATATAACGATCCATGATACTTTCTCAAGGCGGGTCATTCAGTATACATTCTCCAATGCATACCCATATGTCAACTTGATATCTCCATATCCATGACTTGTGAGATCAAGTCATCGAGTTGACCTACATGCTATTCTCGACGCATTAACATTGTCCCTGAATGTTAATACTCGACTAGGAATGATTAAGAGTAGTGTTCCCTATATCATCTCACTATCGATTCAACCAATCGATTGATATAGGTAAGAACCTTCTACTCAAATACGCTATTATACTTAGTTATTTGACACTAATACAAGTAAGTATAATAACCAAAACAAATGCCTTTTTTTATATACAAGAATATGATACAACGAGTCCATACAACAATCATCAAATGATTGGCTCTAGGGCTCTAACTAACAATCTCCCACTAGCACTAGTGCCAATCAGTGTAAGCTATAAGCCCCAATGACCTAGTGTGACCATCATGCTTTCTCTGTGCCAAAGCCTTGGTCAAGGGATCTACGATGTTAGCCTCTGTAGGTACTCTGCAATCTTCACATCTCCTCTCACGATAATCTCTCGAATGAGATGGAAGCGTCGTAGTATGTGTTTGGTCCACTGGTGTGAGCGAGGTTCCTTCGCCTGTGCTATAGCTCCATTGTTGTCACAATATAGCTCAATAGGGTCAGCGATGCTAGGAACCACACCAAGTTCAGTGATGAACTTGTGGATCCAAACTGCCTCCTTTGCTGCTTCTGATGTAGCAATATACTCGGCATCTGTCATAGAATCAGCTACTGTGTCCTGCTTCGAACTCTTCCAGCTCACAGCACCACCATTTATGCAAAACATGAACCCTAACTTCGATCGATAATCATCCTGGTTGGTCTGGAAGCTGGCATCACTGTAACCCTTTACAGCTAGCTCATCATCGCCTCCATATATCAAGAAATATCCTTTAGTTCTTCTCAAGTACTTAAGAATAATCTTGACCGCTATCCAGTGACTTTCACCTGGATCTGACTGGTATCTGCTCATCATGCTCAAAGCATACGAGACATCAGGACGAGTACATAGCATGATGTACATGATAGATCCTATAGCTGAGGCATAAGGGATCTGATCCATGCGGGTCTCTCTCCTCTCTAGAAGAGGGACCTTGAGTCTTCGAAAGACACACGCCATGTGACATCGGCAGAAATCCCTTCCTGGAGTTCTGCATGGCAAACCGTAGGAGTACCTTGTCAATATATGTACTCTGACTTAGGCCAAGCAACCTTTTAGATCTATCTCTATAGATCTGTATGCCTAGAATGCGGGATGCTTCACCTAAGTCTTGCATTGAGAAACAAGTCTCTAGCCAAGTCTTGACAGACTGTAGCAAAGGGTTGTCTTTCCTAATGAGCAGTATGTCATCCACATACAATATGATGAAGACAACTATGTCCCCTACAACCTTCTTGTAGACACAAGGTTCATCTTCATTCTTGATGAAACCAAACTGTTTGATTGCATCATCGAATCGAAGATTCCAGCTCCGAGAAGCTTGCTTTAGTCCATAAATGGACCTATGCAGCTTGCATACTCTGCTAGTATGCTGTGGATCTACAAAACCCTCAGGTTGTGTCATATACACATCCTCGAGCAGGTTTCCATTCAGAAACGCAGTTTTGACATCCATCTGCCATATCTCATAGTCATCGTATGCTGCCATAGCAAGCATGATCCGAATGGATTTAAACATTGCTACTAGAGAAAAGGTTTCATCATAGTCATTACCATGAATCTGCTTGAAACCTTTAGTTATCAAGCGACTCTTATAGATAAGTCCATCCATGTCAGTCTTTCTCTTAAAGACCCACTTTACACCCAATGGGTTTTACCCCTTCAGGTGGATCAATCAAAGTCCATACTTGGTTGGTGTACATGGATTCCATCTCGGATCTCATGGCCTCTAACCATTTCTCGGAATCTGGTCTCATCACAGCTTCCTGATAGGTGGTGGGCTCATCCTCTATGAGCACAACGTCATCATGGTTAGACAAGAGAAATGAGTATCTCTCAGGCTGACGACGTACCCTATCAGACATGCGAAGAGGTATGTCTACTTGTACTGGTTGTTGTTCCTCAACTCTTTGTGGAACAACATCATCCACAACACTTTGTGGTTCCAGTTTAACTTCCATCGAGTCTTTAGTTCTATGGTCCGCATCTTTAACTTCTTCAAGATCGAACGTACTCCCACTAGTCTTTCTAGAAACAAAATTCCTTTCTAGAAAGACCCCAGTTTTTGCCACAACTACCTTGTGCTAACTGGGAATGTAGAAGTAATATCCCTTAGTTTCCTTGGATATCCAATGAAATAACACTTATCATATTTGGGTTCCAGTTTGTCTGAGACTTGACGTCTAACGTAAGTCTCACAACCCCAAATCCTCATAAAAGACACCTGGGTATATCTCCCAGTTGATATCCTATATGGTGTCTTTATCACGGCCTTGGATGGAACTTGGTTGAGTATAAAAGCTGTCGTGTCTAGGGCATAGCCCCACAGTGATATAGGAAGATCTGTGTGACTCATCATAGATCGTACCATATCTAATAGAGTACGATTCCTCCTTTCGGATACACCATTCCACTGTGGTGTTCTAGGAGGAGTGAATTGGGATATAATCCCACACTCAGCTAGATAGTCACGAAACTCATGGCTAAGGTATTCTCCACCTCGATCTGATTGAAGTATCTTAATACTGTTGCCAAGCTGGTTCTGTACTTCATTCTTGAATTCTTTGAACTTTTCAAAGGATTCTGACTTATGTGTCATCAAGTATACATAACCATATCTACTGAAGTCATCAGTAAATGTGATGAAATACCTATAACCGCCCTAGCAGCGACATTGAAAGGGCCACATACATCACTATGTATAAATCCTAACAAATCAGTCGCTCTTTCGCTGTGCCCACTAAAGGGAGTCTTGGTCATCTTGCCTAGTAGGCATGACTCGCATGTCTCATAAGATTCAAAATCAAATGAGTCCAACAAACCATCCTTAAGGAGCTGGGATAAGCGCTTGTCGTTTATATGACCTAAGCGACAGTGCCAGAGATAGGTTTGGTTCATGTCATTTGACTTGAACCTCTTGGTATTTATGTTATAGATAGGGCTTTCAAGGTCTAGAATGTAGAGTGCGTTCATCAGAGGTGCACTACAATAGAACATATCTTTTAAATAAACAAAACAACATTTGTCCTTTATTATAAAAGAGAAACCTTTCTTGTCCAAACAAGAAACTGAAATTATGTTCTTAGTTAAAGCAGGCACATAACAACAATCATTCAACTCTAGTACAAGCCCAGAGGGAAGAGATAGAAAATAAATCCCTACAGCAAGAGCAGCAACTCGTGCTCCATTGCCTACTCGTAGGTCCACCTCGCCCTTCGTCAATGCATGCTATTTCTCAGCGCCTGCACATTAGTACAAATGTAAGAAGCACATCCGGTATCTAATACCCATGATGAAGAAATAGATAGATTGACTTCTATAACATATATACCTGAAGTGGAAGTCTCACTTCGCTTCTTCTTAAGATCCTCCAAGTATACTTTGCAGTTCCTCTTCCAATGCCCGGTCTGACCGCAGTGGAAGCAAGTAGCATCCTTGGCGACCCCTCCTTTAGGCTTTAGTGCCTTGCCTTTGCCCTTGTTAGTTAGAGCCCTAGAGCCAATCATTTGATGATTGTACGGACTCATGTATATCATATTCTTTTATATTAATAAAGGCATTTGTTTGGTTATTATACTTATTTATATTAGTGCCAAATAGACTAAGTATAATAGCGTCCTTGAGTAGAAGGTTCATACCTATATCAATCGATTAGTTGAATCGATAGTGAGATGATATAGGGAACACTACTCTAAATCATTCCTAGTCGAGTATTAGCATTCAGGGACAATGTTAATACAATAAGACTAGCATGTAGGTCAGCTCGATGATTTGATCTCACAAGTCATGGATATAGAGATATCAAGCTGACACATGGGTATACATTGGAGAATGTATACTGAATGACCCGCCATGAGAAAGTATCATGGATCGTTATATGAGTGTCATATACTTTCTCATGTGGCTATTAGTATGACTATTAGTCCTTAGACCTGAAGTCACCATGGATCCCTACATAAGGAGTTATGTACTTTAGTTTCGTCAAACGTCACCCGTAACTGGGTGGACTATAAAGGCGATTACTGGGTATATAATGAATTATGTAGAGGGATGTGAGTGATGTAGATGGGATCTATCCCTCCCATATGACGGGAGCGACATCGGTATTCTTGATAGAGTGAGACCACTAAGTGCATGGCCATGCCCAAATGAGTCAACATTAGATGTTGAGCTCATTTGATTGAGTGAGTCTACTTGGAGTTCAAGATTTAGATTGATTAGAGGATGACACGGTCTATGCCTCATATTGATCAATCTAGATGTCTAGGATAGAAGGACACTTGTCATTATTTTGTGAGTAGTCACAATTGGTAGTCACAAGGTGATGTCGGATCTCGACATTCTTGTAACTTGGGTAGTAATGATGTGTTGCTAGATACCGCTCATTACTTATGCTCCTAAATGGGTTTAGGGCATTGACAACGTTACAAGAACCTATAGGGTCACACACTTAGGACAATTAGGTGGAGATTAGGTTCATATGATGAACCAAGAGGATTAGATTCATTTGATGAATCAAATTGGATTAAGAGTAATCCTAATTGGGCTAACTTGAGTTCGACTCAAGTTTATTCATGTGTTAAATGAGTCTAATTTAGATTTTGACTCATTGAATCAATTTAATTTAATGAATTAGATTCATTATATTAAGTTGGCTTGAATCAAATGGTTGTATTAGATCCACCATGGTAGAGATGGAGTCAAGTTTGACTTGACTTGAGAAGGAAGACCAAAGGTCAATTTTGACTTGACCTTTTTGCCACCTCATTGGTGAGTTGGCATTAGGTGGACCAATAATGATGTTCCACATCATCATGGGTGCCACCTCATGGAAGTAACAAAGCCACTCTCTTAATGGTTTCATATTAATTGCAATTAATGCAATTAATGTGATTTTATGGTTTCATATTAATTGCAATTAATGCAATTAATGTGAATTTTGAAATGTGGCCGGCCACTTGGTTTTTTGGGTGAAAAAATTCATTTTTCATTCACTTGTGTGCATCTTCCTCCTTCTCCCTCTCAAGCTCTCCCTCTCCCTCTCCTCCCTTGGCCGAACCACATAGGTGCTAGCACACCTTGGTTTTTTGGTCATCTCCATCTAATGTGTCCGTGTGGATACTTCTAGAGGACCGTCGCTTGACGGTCTTGAGATCTGACATCATTTGGACGAGCGGGAACGCGAAGGGCATCGCATCAAGGGTAAACACTTTTTCCTCATAGATCTAAGTAGTAGATCAGTTTTTGAACTCATACAAGAAATAGTTTTTCGAATTTTTATACGAATCTTTGCACGGATCTACGGCTTTGGGTCCTTCGGGGTTTCCGCGACGCGAAAAAGCGGTTTTCGCGGCTCGAAGAACCCAACAGTGGTATCAGAGCCACGTGCAAAGACTTGTACGAGTTAGTTTTTGGTTTTTGGAAAACAAAAAGCTTCTGTGATTTTTTGTAAAAATTCAGTTTTTATGTTTTTATGGGTAATTTTTCCTTATAGGCGAAGCACAAGTGTCTCGGCACTTGTAGGCTTCGGCTATCGGGAAGAATTTTTCCAAACGGCTTCGTTTCGACCCAAAATCTTTTGGGACAGCGGACTCGGGTGCCTTTAGATCGCAACGGAGCAACTCACGATGGTTAGATCGTGGGTAGGGGCGCTGCCCCTAACCCCGCAAGGGGATTTGCTCCGCGATCGCACCCGAAATCGCTAAAAACGAACCCGTCGGGAAGATTTTTTCGAAACGGTAATGTCTCGGCCCAAATAATTTTGGGACAGCGGGTTTAGGCGCTGTTGGATCGCAAAGGAACCCTCGCGATGGTTAGATCGCGGGTAGGGGCGCTGCCCCTGGGCCCCGCAAGGGGATCCGTTCCGCGATTGCGCCCGAAACCGCTAAACGGGACCGTCGGGAAATTTTACTTGTAAAATTGTAAAAATTAATTTTAAAATTATAGAAAATTATGAAAATATATAATTTTGAATTATATATATTAATTTGTGATAGTCATGGCCCAAAGCCCAATATGATTGGTTGTGTTGTAATTCATAATACGGCCTGCGTGCCGTGATGTGTTTTCGCGTGTTGTATTTATTTTATTATTCGCGACCTGCGCGTCGTGCCTCGTCTTTTATTCTTGTTGTAAATTAGATTTAGACTCGAATGTAACTCGAGTTTCAAATTGTAATGTACAAATTGGAGCGGTGGAGGGTCCACACGAGACGGAGTTCCGAGGCGGGCACGAGCAACACAAGGTGGTCAAAGGGAGGCGCTTGGAGAAGCTGTTGACCCTAGGTTGACCAATCGATCTTCTCATTGGCTTGAGAAGATCGTAGTAGGGCCATGACTAAATCACAAATAGATTAATTAATTAATTATTATGTATTTGATGCATGTTTAATAATTAATTAATTAATTAGTGCCTTAACGATTAGATTAGATCTAAGTCGTGCACATGATGCACCCTTGCGATTAGATTAGATCTAAGTCGTGCACAAGATGCATTCTTCTCGATTAGATTAGATCTAGATCGAACCAACTCTAAAATGCCTAACCGTGTCGTGATACCTATCACTACCTCGATCACATGTATTGTTGAATCTGCCAAAGCAGAGCAATACATATTATCTTGGTAGGGTACGGAGGGACAATCTTGGTCCCGTCTATCAACGCATGGGTGAATACAAACTCAATTAGATTGAGTATTCATAGTTACTCGGTTGGATCGAGTCAACTATAGGCATTCTTCCAATAGTTGGAAAGATAGGTCAAAATCACATCTATATTAACTCTCGGGCGTATTAGCCAAAGCTAACTCGAGTTTTAATATAAATGCGGATATTGATTCTATAAACAAGAGTTGCATAGAGATGTAATTGGTAATCGTTACCTACCGATCATACTAAGCCTTGGGCGTATTAGCCAAAGCTAACTCAAGGGTTAGTATGATGTGGATCTTGTCCCACAAGAATTATAGAATTCAGTGGGAGCATCATTTAATTAAAGGCCTAATTAAATGATTTTTAAAAGAATATGATATTTATTTCTGCAAATTTTTCTGTTGTAGATAACCATGACGTCAAATACGAACATTTTCTCTCTGCGATCTGCCCTTAAGAAGGACATGCTCAACGGAGCAAATTTCCTGGACTGGTACAGGAACCTGAGAATAGTTCTCACCCAAGAACGTAAACTGTACGTTCTGGAGCAGCCCATTCCGGAGGCTCCTCCTGCCACTACCACGCGAGCAGACCGAGAAGCTTACAAGAAGCATCAAGATGACGCATTAGATGTGTCTTGTCTTTTGCTCGCAACCATGAACTCTGAGCTTCAGAAGCAACATGAGTTGATGAGCGCTTACGATATGGTTGAACATCTTTATCACCTATATCAAGGACAAGCAAGGCACTGGAAGAGGAACTCCAAAGAATACCTGGAAGATCTTACGAAGAAGAGAAATAAGATTTCTGCTTCAGGTATACATGTTATAGAAGTCAACCTCTCTATTTCTTCATCGTGGGTATTAGATACCGGATGTGCTTCGCACATTTGTACTAATGTACAAGCGCTGAGAAATGGCAGGGCATTGACGAAGGGTGAGATAGACCTACGAGTAGGCAATGGAGCACGAGTTGCTGCTATTGCTGTAGGAACTTATCTCTTCCCTCTGGGCTTGTACTAGAATTAGATGATTGTTGTTATATGCCTGCCTTGACTAAGAACATAATTTCAGTTTCTTGTTTGGACAAGAAAGGATTCTCGTTTATAATAAAGAACAAATGTTGTTCTGTCTATTTAAACGATATGTTCTATTGTAGTGCACCTCTAATAAACGGACTCTATATTCTAGACCTTGAGAGCCCTATCAATAACATAAATACCAAGAGGTTCAAGTCAAATGACATGAACCAAACCTACCTCTGGCACTGTCGCTTAGGTCATATAAATGACAAGAGCTTATACCAGCTCCATAAGGATGGTATGCTGGACTCATTTGATTTTGAATCATATGAGGTATGCGAGTCATGCCTACGAGGCAAGATGACCAAGACTCCCTTTAGTGGGCACAGCGAGAGAGCGACTGATTTGTTAGGACTCATACATAGTGATGTATGTGGCCCTTTCAATGTCGTTGCTAGAGGCGGTTATAGGTACTTCATCACATTTACTGATGACTTCAGTAGATACGGTTATGTGTACTTAATGACACATAAGTCCGAATCCTTTGAAAAGTTCAAAGAATTCAAGAATGAAGTACAGAACCAGCTTGGCAAGAGTATTAAGATACTTCGATCCGATCGAGGTGGAGAATACCTTAGCCATGAGTTCCATGACTATCTAGCTGAGTGTGGGATTCTATCCCAACTCACTCCTCCTGGAACACCACAGTGGAATGGTGTATCCGAACGGAGGAATCGTACCTTATTAGATATGGTACGATCTATGATGAGTCACACAGATCTTCCGACATATCTATGGGGATATGCTCTAGACACGGCAGCTTTCATACTCAACCGAGTTCCATCAAAGGCCGTGATAAAGACACCATATAGGATATGGACTGGGAGAGATGCCCAGGTGTCTTTCATGAGGATTTGGGGTTGTGAGGCTTACGTTAGACGTCAAGTTAGGACCCAAATCCGACAAGTGCTATTTCATCGGATATCCCAAGGAAACTAAGGGATATTACTTCTACATTCCCAGTCAGCACAAGGTAGTTGTGGCAAAGACTGGGGTCTTTCTAGAAAGGGATTTTGTTTCTAGAAAGACTAGTGGGAGCACGTTCGATCTTGAAGAAGTTCAAGATGCGAACAATAGCACTGATGCCTCGATGGAAATTGAACTGGAACCACAAAGTGTTGTGGATGATGTTGTTCCACAAGGAGTTGAGGAACAACAACCAGTTCAAGTAGACATACCTCTTCGCAGGTCTGATAGGGTACGTCGTCAGCCTGAGAGATACTCATTTCTCTTGTCTGACCATGATGACATTGTGCTCATAGAGGATGAGCCTACCACCTATCAAGAAGCTGTGATGAGACCCGAGAAATGGCTAGAAGGCATGAGATCCGAGATAGAATCCATGTACACCAACCAAGTATGGACTTTGGTTGATCCACCTGAAGGGGTAAAACCCATTGGGTGTAAGTGGGTCTTTAAGAGAAAGACTGACATGGATGGACTTATCTATAAGGGTCGCTTGGTAGCTAAAGGTTTCAAGCAGATTCATGGTATTGACTATGATGAAACCTTTTCTCCAGTAGCGATGTTTAAGTCCATTCGGATCATGCTTGCTATTGCAGCCTACCATGACTATGAGATATGGCAGATGGATGTCAAAACCGCGTTTCTGAATGGAAACCTACTCGAGGATGTGTACATGACACAACCTGAGGGTTTTGTAGATCCACAACATACTAGCAGAGTATGCAAGCTGCATAGGTCCATTTATGGACTAAAGCAAGCTTCTCGGAGCTGGAATCTTCGATTCGATGATGCGATCAAACAGTTTGGTTTCATCAAGAATGAAGATGAGCCTTGTGTCTATATGAAGGTTGTAGGGGGCATAGTTGTCTTCCTCATACTGTATGTGGATGACATACTACTCATTGGGAAGGACATCCCTATGCTTCAGTCTGTCAAGACCTGGCTAGGGAGTTGCTTTTCAATGAAGGACTTAGGTGAGGCATCTCGTATTCTTGGGATACAGATCTATAGAGATAGATCTAAGAGATTGCTTGGCTTAAGTCAGAGTACATATATTGACAAGGTATGCAGAATTCCAAGAAAGGATTTCTGCCGATGTCACATGGCGTGAGTCTTTCGAAGACTCAAGGTCCCTCTTCTAGAGAGGAGAGAGACCGCATGGATCAGATCCCTTATGCCTCAGCCATAGGATCGATCATGTACGCCATGCTATGTACTCGACCTGATGTCTCGTATGCTTTGAGCATGACGAGCAGATACCAGTCAGATCCAGGTGAAAGTCACTGGATAGCGGTCAAGAATATTCTTAAGTACTTAAGAAGGACTAAAGAATATTTCTTGATATATGGAGGCAATGATGAGCTAGCTGTAAAGGGTTACCCAGCTTCCAGACCGATCAGGATGATTACCGATCGCAGTCAGGGTTCGTATTTTGCATTAATGGTGGTGCTGTCAGCTGGAAGAGTTCGAAGCAGGATACAGTAGCTGATTCTACAACAGAAGCCGAGTATATTGCTGCATCAGAGGCAGCAAAGGAGGCAGTTTGGATCCGCAAGTTCATCACTGAACTTGGGGTGGTTCCTAGCATCGCTGACCCAGTTGAGCTCTATTGTGACAACAATGGAGCTATAGCACAGGCGAAGGAACCTCGCTCACACCAGCGGACCAAGCACATACTACGGCGCTTCCATCTCATTCGAGAGATTATCGATAGAGGAGATGTGAAGATTTGCAGAGTAACTACAGAGGCTAACATCGCAGATCCCTTGACCAAGGCTTTGGCACAAAGGAAGCATGATGGTCACACTAGGTCTTTAGGCCTTAGAGCCTATACTGATCACTACAAGAAAAAAGCTAAACAACAACGCTTTTTTGGCGTTGTCGTATGTACTTAAAAAGTGATGTTGTAGATGGTGTTGTAGAAAGTCATATCAAAGACAACGCTTTAAAAGCGTTGTGGTTGGTCACAAAGACAACGCTTTTTAAGCGTTGTCTTTTCGTTCTTAAAAAGCGTTGTTATAGATGCTGTTGTAAAAATGCACATATCAAAGACAACGCTTTAAAAGCGTTGTGGTTGGTCACAAAGACAACACATTTTAAGCGTTGTCTATTCGTTCTTAAAAAGCATTGTTAAAGATGCTGTTGTAAAAATGCACATATCAAAGACAACGCTTTAAAAGCGTTGTGGTTGGTCTCAAAGACATTGTTTTTGAAGCGTTGTCTTTTATTACTTAAAAACGTTGTCTTTTTAAATTTATAAAAAATAGTGTTTTTCTTAATTAAATAGCAAAAATTATAAAAAATACTCAAAATTTACATATAATTGAATATCCACAACCACAATCATTTTTATAATAAGACTATTTAACAAATAAATAAAACTTTATATTATACAAACAAAATGTATACATATTGATCCACAAATTAAATTTGTATCATACAAGTTATCCTTAACTTCATGACAATAATTTTTCAAACACACAAGTTTTACAAAACCTCATCATTGACTAACCGCTGTTGTTGGTGTCCATCGCATGGAATTGCTTCTTTAAGTCCAAGAATCTCTTCTTCTGAAAGGCTTTCAGCTATCACTCTTAGAGCCATCTTCTTCAACTTGTCATCAGCACACCTGGGGTTGTAGGCAATCAAGAAATTTTGTATGAAAACTTTCATACATGTAAATCTCGTACTAAATAATATGTCAATGTTATATATACATGTAATTCATACCGTAAGTGTGTTTATATTATAACTGACAAGTTTTCTTTAGGGCCAACTTCTACTCAAGCTCTTTAAACACTGCATCAAAATAAAAAAATTGGCATTAGTTCTGTGCTAAATGAAAATCATATTTAGAGGAAAAAGCGGGAGTGTTGTAGATGGATATATTAACCAAGCATATTAATGTTTGACCTGTCTTTACAAGTTCTAAGCATATATATTAACCAAGCATATAACCTAAGAGGAATAAGTTACAAAATGCTACTTGATGTTTGACCTGTCTTTATTGGATTTTGCGGCCCCGGTCTTCTTGTAGCCAGGCACAATGTAATACTTGATGTTGACTCTACCTTTGCAGTTGTTTCGGCTTGAGGAGTGGCAAAGAATGGTGGAGTAGAGGATGGATTTCAGGTATTCATCCGTGCCATCGAGGAAATGACTCCAGTAGGTGACTAGCATGTTGACCAGGGCATGCTTGGAGAAGATGACTTGTTTCAGAAGCTTTTTAGATCAAAGATACGAAGTGCATTGTTATAAAACTAGATGCACGAACACTTGCTTATACGGTTCTTGAAATAAAATACATTCGTAACCGTCACTAGCCCAAGCTCAATAAGGAAAATTCACGGTAAATGTGCATAGTATACCTCAGATACTGCAGATGATAGGGAAGGCCAGAAGACAGTTTGACGCAAATATTGAGATTGCCCAAGCCAATCCATGGTACTAATCCTGACAGCTCCTCCAAATCGCACTGACTTGATTGTGTCCACCCATCCTTGTTCATCAGCTTGGAACCTTTGAAATGAAAGCTGCATTGGGTACATGGAAAAAACAACAAAAAGGGAGGATAAATGATAGCCACCAACCTAATTGTTCACAAATATCTGTATAAGTTATTAAGGGTGTTCATAGAAGTTGATCCTTTAGCCGTGTCTGTTAGATGGTCAAATCTAGGCGCCAACTCAAAAATGTTGGCGTCCAAGTGTTAGTGTTCAACTACTTCTGATTTTCTTCATCTTTGAATTGTTAAATACATAGGGTATTTATAGGGAATACTCAAGATGTATCTAAATAAATACATGAACCAATATTAAATGACATACATTCATCATCCGAAGAGTCATTCATGAATCCTCCAATATTCATGCTCCAGATGACCATACATTAGATTATAAGTCCAATTAATTTGATTGCAAGGTTGTAAACAGTCCTTGAGGGCTATTGATAGTGATTCCAGTACGTACTGGAAAATAATGGAACAAACCTATGAAACAGCTATCAAGGGATTCACTTCAACTTTCCTAAACCAAAGAAGAAACAGATGGATTACAAAAGAAAACAATTTGCACCATCAAACTGAAACTTATAATAAGCCTTAATAAATTAATGAAAAAAGAATTGTTTAGAAGTTCACTGAGAAACATATGAAAATACAACAAATGCAATCGCAAAAAAAAAAAAAAACTAGTATCCAATTAACTTTTTTTTATACTTTCAGATCAAAAGGTCAAATTTATATACTTTGGTTCATGTTCAAGCAAGAGGATAACAATCTCATCGACAGTTAGTATTTCCTTTTAATATAGAACACTAAAAAGAAGGAATATCAATGATGAAACAAACCTGAAAATGCGAGCTACTGAGGCAGCGAGCAATCTGCTTGAACAAGGTAATCATGCAGCGTTGGAACTCTGTCGTGAGCATCAAAGACCAAATATTACCAAATATTAAGATCACTGACAAACCAAATAATACCTTATTTTTAATAGCTATCTAGAGGATCTGGCTTTTTGACTTGAAGCTGGTTCAAAGAAGACAAATCAAATATACAAATACTAAGATGAAAGCATAATGAAGTAGTTAACTTTTTCTACTTTACCTGATTATAAGATCTATAGCTTCTTGCTCAGTATTTTGCTGCACGAGTAATTATTAGAAAAACAAACCCAATAGTGGAACAAAAGCTAGATAAAGAAACTAGATAATTTACACTGACAGAACTTTACAGAATAACATATAATACAGTGCTTTGTACTTGCATATTAATCCAGAAAACATCCTTTCACCTAAGTGACAATTTTTCCAAAACATCATCATTCACAAAACATCATCATTCACTAAAAATTTTCACAAGTTTTTAAACTTCAGTGACAACTTTTCTTTGGGGTCAACTGCTCAAGGTCGATCTGGTAACTATGCACTGCATCAAAAAAATTGGCATTAACTATGATTCCACCAAAAAAAACCACCATTCCATGAACTTAAATCTAAATAGAATTATGGCAACTATCATTCCATACCTATTCATAAATATGATCTTGTATGCACTCCGCCAACTCGGACCGAACCTCATCAATTTGTTCACGAGAGTACCCTATTTTTGTGAACTGTGAGCATACACAATTTATGTTAATGGAAAAAATAATCAACACTGATCACTTTGCAATTTTAAATAGTTTATGTCAAATAATTTGAGATAAGCTAAATAATGTTACTATTGATTGCAGCGAATCTCTCTCAATAGTCTCAACTTCTTCAATAATTTCTCTCATAAATCGCATCACAAAAAAACCACATTGTTTCGCATCCGGTTGTTGAGGAGCCTATATATAGTAATTAGAGTCAAATTGTTAATGAAAATTATACACATTACAATATATGTTAAACAAAAGTACACATACCTTAACTACTTCCCACTTAACATTTTTCCTACCTTTCCTTCCCTTGGTTGAATTAAATAATTTTAAGGCCCTTCATACGTTAAGAATATTTGTTAAATAAGATTTTTATTATAATAAATATTTACTAAAAGAAATCTGAACTCACATTTCCATTACGTATTTTGAATCATCATCACGAATGCGGCAACTTAGGGAATCCAGCAGGTAAATAGCATCCTTGTAAGGTTCAATAACACTAAGATTCCAATGGAAACTAGGCAAATACATAGGATTAGATCATAAAATTGAATAAATTATCGAAAGGAAGCAATTGAAAGTGATGTTTTACTTCTTGCTTACCCGACATTACATGGCACTAACACTAGTTGATCTGTTGATGCACTTGTCAGCTTATCTGCTAAAAGAGTTGCCCTTTGATTCAGGGTTTCAAGCTTAACTGATTTGTCTTGTGCCGTTTTTGCCAGATATGGGAGTTTGTGAGGATTCATAAATCTGAATTTCTTTGTCTTGGTATCTTTCACCATCTTTTTATACAGACACCTATCATTGCAAAGAAAAAAATATTTAGATACTAAATAATAAAATTTAGATACAAAACACTCATAATAAGTTGGAAAAAATAATGATCACTCATAACACTAAGTTATGGCTGATGATAGTAACATCCATACATGAGAACTTACTATGAATAGTCTTGCATATTAAACATACCAGAAATGTATACATGCAAATTCTTTTATTTCTTGAGGACAAGCACATTTAAGATACTTAAAAATATACAAGAAAAAAGATATGAGCAAAGTACTTCCTGTCTAGAAGAACAAATGGCAGAAGGCAAACATTAAGGGCCGGTTGAAAATGAATGAGCTATATTTATGTAAAGTGTACCACATCAATTGATATTAGTAAACCTCTCAATAGAAATGATGAACTATTAACTTAATGAGAATAACATGGTATGAGAAAATTACTAGAAGTTGAATTTTTCAAGAGTAAACTTGTTCACACAACAATATTAGTAAACTTCTTGCAGTTCAAATCAGGGATTTTCTGTCTTGATAGATATTAGAATTTCCCAGCAAACATAAAGCAATGCAGTAATTTCCCAGCATAAGTAAAGCAATGCAGTTGCAACTGAGAAAATAATATTTAGATACTAAATAATAAAATTTAGATACAAAACAATCATGTGGATTAAAAAATAATGATCACTCATAATAAGTTGGTGAAATTGTAACAATAAACCATAATAAGTTGCTAAAATTGGGAAGCAAACATGTGATGAAAAAGTTGCTGAAATTGCTTAAATAAACTTACTTACCATATGTAGGCAACGATCAAATTTCCTGAAATTGACTCCAAATGATACAAAGAATTGATGTCCTCAAGGTCAAGAAAAAGTTCACAATCTTCATCAAACACTTCATTATCTAAGCACATTGATATACATTTTCCTCCATCTAGAGCATGCTTACTGTAACAATATAACATATGTAATGCTCTTGGGACACTTGTTGACAAAGTAGGTTTTGATTTTTTTCGTTCAAACTTCTTCCTTCTAGGCTTCTAATAATTTCAAATATAAACAAGTTAGATAGCTAGGTTGAATAATAATAAAGTGGCAATATAATTAGAAATATAATAATAAAGTGACAATATAATTAGAAATATAATATCTCATATACCTCATCTTGCTTCACAATCTGCTGTTCAGGCCAAGCCACAACAGTTCCTATGGCATCACCAATTACTTCACATTCACTTGGAATTGGATATGGCAAAGGAGCGGATTTGTCCACTGCTTGATCAATGGAGACTCGAATGCAATTCTTGGGAAATGGAATACCATGAAGCATTTTTTCCATGCCATTGAAACAAACAATTGTACCATATGCAACAATATTTGAGCAAGATTCCAATGTCAATGCAACTGATTGACCCTAAAATATTAAAAAAAACATGTTGATTATATTTAGTTTATAATGCTATAATAATAATGAATATCACTATAACTTGTATTTTACCTGTAAAACTTCGTCTTTACCCACAATCTGTACGTCATCTTCTTCAATATTCTTCTGATGAAACTTCACCGAGCAACTGCCTTTGTCATCAATTGAATTGTCCCATGCACCCCTTTTATGCATTAATGCTTCAAGTTTTTGGATGCGTACATCTTGTTCTAAAATTTGCATCTTCGCCTCCTTCAGCTCCCTTTTATGCTCAGCGATTATATCTAGGGTAACATCATATTTCTTCCTTGTTCTACCAACATTGAAATAGATTGTTGGGTTGATATGACCTCCGATACCCCGGACACGCCCAGAATATTCCTGAGTTTCAAGTGCCTTGGTAAGAATATCCTCTTTTGCTCCTTCGCATTGCAGCTTACCCTCCCTCTTTTGCTGTATATATTCATCCTGTAATGCAACATTAAAAAGAATTATCAGTACTTTACCAAGGATAATTACCAAGGATATGCAATATTGGTTTAAAAAATACTGATGTCCAGGCCGGTTCTTCCCGTGATAGCTCAAGTCAAGTGCTTAGTAAGTCATATTGAACAAATATGAAGTTGACTTTGAAATATTTTTTCCTTTTTTGGCATTCAATCATATATTTACTTCTGCACAGTTCTAAAAAAGGCACATATTTGATTGAGCAATTGACTACAAGTTTAATAAAATGACAAAATTTTAATAAATTTTCACTACACAAACCCATAAAGAGAGGACCACCACATAATTGAAGCTAATTGTCTGGAGTTGCAGGAAAGAATAATCAAAAGTAAAGTTGTTCCCAACCTCTCAAGTTCCGATTCATGAATCTTATGCTTTAATTCAAACTAAAACAGCACAAAGAGAATGCTCAAGGAGACAAGGAGCTTTATTTGTCACCAATCAAGTGGGAAAACATAATAGAAGCTTCAGAGCAGTGGTCTGGGGAACAACTTTACTGGCCCTTGGGTTACTGAAGCTTACAAATTGCTTACTACCAAGAACGTTTCAAACCTGGTTGATTTATCTGCATCTGTTCTATAGAAACTCTAGCTATCACCTCTAAGTTCTCAATGCATTCACCATTAATTGATTGCAGCAAAAGGAAACCACTGCATGTAATAGACTTTTCGACTTGATCTCTTCTCCAAGTAAGAACATTTCAAACCTAGATACCTAGTAAATCCACATCTGTTCTATATAAACCCGTCACCTCTAAGCTCTCAATGCATTCATTCACCATTTATGTAACGCCCGCCCTTCTTACCCAACCAAAGGCGGCGCTACGTTCTTATACTACTTACGTACATGTTTTACTATAACAGCGGAAGAATAAAAACTTTAAAGAATTTAATTTATTAAGCATGATATCACAGATGAAATATGCATATATTGATTCTATAACTAATCATATTAATCTGTCCGAATCGTTCTTTGCCGAGCCACCACCACACACATCCTTATCCGCTCCTCCTGTTGCTCCTCTAGTTCATCCAGTTCTTTGATCTGCGGTACAAGGAAAGTAAGCTGTGAGCACTCATGGCTCAGTAAGTTCCTTTCCTACTCACTAAAACCGAAAGTCATCGTATATTAATATCATGCGTAATATCATAAGCATATAACATACAAAGGTATCATATTCATATCATCATGGCATCATATCAAATCATTAGCTAATTCAAGCACATATGCAGGCAATGCATCATGAATTTGAAAACTTATACTTGTAAGTACTTGAAATTAATATCATCATCATTGGGGATCCCGGTTTGTACCACATACATCATACGTAGGTCCAAGATAGCAAGTCTGGAACCCTACCATACATACATACTAGGCCCGAGTCTTACTCCATCGACCTAGGGCATCAGAAGCCCATTACTGACGAGGCCCGAGTCTTATTCCATCGACCCCGGGGCGTTTACGGAGCCCACCCTTGGTACAAACCATACAAAGTAATTTATCATGCATAACTATCATATCATATCCTTAACAATCTTTCATGCATTTCATTTTTCATTTCTTTTCATTATGTATAGCATTTCATATGCTATTACATATCATGGCATTCACATAATTTCATTCTTCTCATTATGTATAGCATTTCATATGCTATCACATATCATGGCAATTACATATATTTCATTCTTCTCATTATGTATAGCATTTCATATGCTATCACATATCATGGCATTACATAAATTTCACATAAAAACATATAAAAAGCCTTGTACCACAGGTGAGGGGAAGCTTACCTTCTTCGCTTAAGTTTCCTAGAATTGAGAACTTGCTTGGACCTTTCTTCTTGCTTGCTAGGTTTGGCACCAATGGAGGGAAAGGAGTGGTTAGGTCTTTTGGTGGAGAGGGGAGGAAGAAGAAGCTTCTCCCTCTTGTGTTGCTCGGCAACAACAAGGAAGAAAGAAGAGGGAGGGAGTGAGGAGGAAGAGGAGCTTCCTTCCTCTTGTGTTGCTTGGCAACAAGAAGAAGAAGAGAGGGGGTCTCGGCACAAGAGGGAGGAGGAGAGGGAGAGGAGTGGAGGATGAATTTGAAGTCACCCCTCCATGCCTATTTATACTAAAATGAGGGGAGGAAATTTGACTTGATTCATCCTCCCCATTTATTCCTCTTCTTTATGATAGGAATATTCTAGAGATATGCCTTGTGAGTTCTCTCTTAATCTCTCTCTTTTCTCTCCTTTAATAAAATTTTCTATCTCTCCTCTTACAATATCCTCTCTTATCCCAATTGGTTAACACATGCATGCATCCACAAGAGAACCAAGGTTCAAAACTTGGTTATGCATATTTTTACTTCTTTTTCTTTTTAAGTAGAAAGAATCCTTTCTTATTCTTAACTACTTAATCCTTCCTCTCTTTACTAATAATTCTCCTATCCCCTTTGGTATCCTATACATGTTCCCTACAAGAGATCCAAGGTTCAATCTCTCTTCTAACATTTTATTTTCTTTTACACATAATAATTCATATATATTATGCATTATGCATAAATATTTCATACATGTACATATTATCTCTTATTTCTTTCTTTTGTCCACATTAATTCCATACATTTTAAATCATGTATAGATGATTATATTCTCAACTTTATTTTTCTTTCATAAAGTTTTAATCATCTAAATCCATCTTAATATAGAATATTTACATCTTCTTTTCATTCGTACTCTCATTACCCTTATTTTCTTATCTAGGCTTTCTAGGGGTGTTACAATTTACTTCCTCAATACATGCTCTAGTACTGAGAATTCAAGCTATGCAAGGAATGGCTGTTAAACTCCTCATTGCACTGCTTGCCTTGGCTTCCTCACGCAAAGGGTATGCATGCATGCAACTTTACTCTCGAAAACTAGAAGATATATTGAAGTCATTATCAGAAGAACATGAAAATTTACTTACAATCTTGTGTACTGTGTCCACCAAATCTTCACCTTCAAACTCTCCTCCTTTGTTGGCGCGTCCTTTCTTCCACATAATAGCTCTATTGATGTCATTATCATCACATAATTCAGTCCCCTACAACAAAGAAAAATCAAATAACAAATGTGAAATAATTTAATGTGAATCAATTAGAGGGTTCTTAGAGGAAATATATTTTAAAAATACTTACAATTTCTTCAGCAAAGCGTGCATACCCTTTGCGTGAGAGTCGATGAGGATATCTATTTTTTTTCCTTCGCTCTTTTTGTTGATCACTGAGTTTCTAGTTATTTCAAACAGGCGACATATCAAATTTGAATAATACATAATGAATTATGATCGAATAGTTTCAAAAGAAAAAATTTAGAATCTTACAATGAAATCTTCAGAAATGCGACTAATGACAAACGCACGCCAATCTTCTCTTGTAATTTCAAAGCCAACAGGTGGCTCATTCAACTCCTCAGGTTTGTCACGCCTGCTTAAAATAAATTTTTGGGTGAGATGGGTCTTGTATTGCCTCCACTTACTGTTTGCAGACCTCAAACATCCCTTTTTCCACTTTGAGTCAACATTATAAATCAACTGTACATCAAATAAGTGGAAAACATTAATAAGATTAATTAAGACAAACATAAAATATATCTATCATTAGTAGTGAAATATTATAATTGTTAAAACATGCTAACTTGCTTACATTGACTGATTCCCATATTAATTCTTTGACAGCAATTGGGACTTGCTTCCATGTCTTGTATTTAATATTAACCTTTTGCCGAGCCAAGACACCAATGTAACTTTGCATGGCTACAGCAGCTGGTCCTATCGGTTGTCCAAAATTATTGAATGACACCTCATTTCTAATACCTTGCATTCTTTGCTTTGTAATCTTATCCAACTGTGTGCGACCTCTAGAAGTTCTTGAGGAGATAGTGTCTTTGGAATCCAACACTTTATCACCCTCGCAACTCTCTTCACGGGCAACTGTAATGACTTCTTTACCCTTGTCCAACTTTGCAAGTTGCCCTATTCTCTTACTCTTTCTAGTAGAATCCATTGATCTGTAACAACTTAGACTGATCAACATAAGTTTAGTTAGAAACATGCATAAACTCACAGCAAGATGATATATTTACACCAACAAATTCACAACAGTATGAAAAAAAATAAAAGATAAAAGCAGAAACTTGCAGCAACATCACAACATATCTGATTCGAATTAAAGTGAGGAATATAACATATTAATATTGTCCACAAATTCATCCTCATAGGTAAATTGTTTACACACTTATATTCAAAAGCAAAAATTCAGCAATTAAATATTGTCAATCCAACTTCCATCACAGTCTTCACGAATACATGGTGGTTCATTATCATCTTCTCCGTCAATATCCATTGATGGTAACCCCCTACTAAAACATTGATAGTGGATAGCAGTGTCCTCTAACTCTTCGCCCTTTAGGTATTCAAAGTAGTCTCTGTTTGGTGTTGCAAGTACAACACTCCATAAAGGATCTTCAGGATCTTCAATGTAAAATACTTGCTTTGCTTGGCTTGCCAGGATAAAAGCGTCAGATTTGAATCCAAGTCTATTGAGGTTTACCAATGTGAAACCAAGATCATCTACTTTAATGCCGTTATTATGCTCCACCCAATTACATTTAAACATTGGAAGTTGAAATTTATGGTAATCAACTACCCATATTTCTTCTATAACTCCATAAAAAACCATATCTGACACAATAGGATTTTTATCCTTTGCACTTGCAACTTGCATTGTCTTTGCAACTAAGCTGACTCCGGAGTTTTGAACAACTCGTATAGCATCACGCTCTTTTGTAGCATAAGTAACCCCATCAATCAAATAGCTAGAGTATTTTAGTACTTGCTTGTTAGGCCCGCGAGCTATCCACATCAATCTTTCTGAAACTTGATGAGTGGAATGGTCAACTACATCAGCAACCTAAATTTTTTATGCAATAAATTTTTAATTATGCATAAATATGAAAATGAATGTATGCCAATATGTAATACTAAAGAAACTTACACGATCACGCAACCAAGTAATAAACGTTCGATTATGCTCATCTTGTAACCACTTCTTGGACTTAGCCTTACGAGGAAATCTTGCATTCAAATACGTCATGTGTTCCCTAATCAAATTATTTGGTATAAATAAACCAACAGAATGTAAGCAAACCACATTAAAATATTAATAAGTTAGATACATTACTCGATATAGAGATCAATCTCAAAGCATCATTTGCCAATACATAACGATGTGCTTGCGTCAACTCATCGTGAGTAGTGGAGTAGACTACTGCACCTGATAAAGGCTTAGTAAGTTCTATTTGTCGATGACTTGATGGGATCCCAATTGTGTGCACACTAGACAGATAGTCTGAGCAAAATTCAACAGCCTCTTTAGCAATATAAGATTCAGCCATACACCCTTCAGGTCGATTGCGATTTCGCACATAACCTTTCAAAATCTTCATGTATCTTTCAAATGGATACATATACCTATACCAAACCGGTCCACACAGTTTCACCTCCCGCACAAGATGAACACTTAAATGAATCATTATATCAAAAAATGAAGGGGGGAAATACTTTTCAAGTAAACACAATATTGTCACAATCTCTCTTTGCATATCATCCATCCTTGAAACATCTATCACTTTATTACATAACACATTGAAGAAGAAACACAAGCGAGTGATAGTGTCTCTAACATGTTTGGGCAAAACACCACGTATCGCCACAGGAAGCAATTGTTGCATTAAAGCGTGGTAGTCGTGTGACTTAAGGCCAATAAGTTTTAAGTCCTTCAACGACACGAGGTTTTTAACATTAGATGAGTAACATGATGGAAGTTGTATTCCAAACAAAGAATTCAAAATTTTCCTTTTCTCATCCTTACTAAGTGTATAACAGGCTGCTGGCAAAAATGTTTTCTTCTCCCCCATCCTTGGTGCCAAATCTGTCCTGACATTCATTTCCAAAAGGTCTAATCTCGCTGCTACTCCATCCTTTGTTTTTCCTGGAATATCAAGTAACGTTCCGATAAGACTTTCACAAATATTCTTTTCAATGTGCATCACATCAAGAACATGTCGAATGTATAGATGTTTCCAATACTGAAGTTCAAAGAAAATTGATTTTTTTTTCCAGCATGATTTTACATCATCATTCGACTGAGACTTTCTACTCATTTTTCCCCAATGACAATTAATTCTTTCAACTCTTTCAAAAACTTCATCGCCACTTAATGGTTTTGGAGCAGGGTTAAATTCTTGGTTCCCATTAAATGCCTTCCGTTGCCTTCGATAAGGATGAGTTGCAGGTAGAAACCTTCTATGACCTGTATAAGACATTTTCCTACTATGCTTCAACCTTGTTGAATAGGTATCTTCACCACAAATAGGACATGCATGATATCCTTTCACAATGCATCCTGACATGTTCCCATATGCAGGAAAATCATTGATCGTCCATAATAAGATAGCCCTAAGCATAAAAGTTTCTTGGCGATATGCATCATATGCTTCGACACCTATATCCCATAAGCATTTTAAGTCATCAATTAGAGGTGCTAAGTAAACATCAATATCATTTCCTGGCTGTTTGGGACCAGAAATTAACAATGTGAGCATCATAAATTTTCTCTTCATACACAACCATGGAGGAAGATTATAAGTAATCATTAAAACTGGCCAACAACTATATGCAGAACTCATTAAACCATGAGGATTCATCCCATCAGCTGATATAGCCAATCTGAGATTTCTTGCCTCAATACCAAAATCTGGCCATTTGCGATCAACTATTTTCCAAGAAGGTGTATCAGCTGGATGGCGTAAATATCCATCACAAAGTCTTTTTTCGGCATGCCAAGTCAACTCCTTAGATATCTCTTTATTCCGAAACATTCTTTGAAATCTTGGAATAGGGGGGAAGTACCACAAAACCTTGGCAGGAATTCCTTCATTTATCATATTTTTTTTTCCCAACTTCCACCTTGACATCCCGCAAGTAGGGCAATTAGTTAAATCCTCATACTCCTTCCGGTATAAGATACAATCATTAGGACAAGCGTGAATTTTTACATAATCCATCCCTAATGCAGATAAGCTTTTCTTTGCATCATACAGAGATAAAGGCAATTTATTGTCATCTGGAAGTATTTCTCCTAACAAACTGAGTAGGTCAGTGAAACTTTTATCACTCCAACTATATTTGGCCTTCAAGTTGAATAATTTCACAATTGCAGATAACCTTGTAAATTTAGTGCATCCCGGATATAAAGGTGTCTCGACATCTTCAAGAAGCTTATTGAATTGGGTTGGATTCTCAGCATAACTATCATATGCATCATGAACCATATTTATTGGTTCCTCACGAACATATTCATTTGGCCCTACTTGGTCACTTTCATTTTGTGAAATCCCTATCGTAGATCTTTCGCCGTGCCATATCCATGTATGATATGTCATATCTATACCGTTACAATACAGATGTGCCCTGATAGTTTGTATATTTTTCTTCTTTAGATTGCCACATTTTGCACATGGGCAAGATATTCCCATATTCGGATCATTAGTGTTTTCCATTGCAAATTGCAAGAAAGACTCAACTCCATTCTCATATTCACGTGATAGTCTATCCTTTGACATCCAATCTTTGTCCATTCTTTATAACTAATCAATCAACAATGAGCTAATACCTAAAAATATTAACACAAACAATAGTGTGAAACTATAACAAAATATTTAAACAATTAATCAAAATTGTATTTCTACCTGAAAATTTTTGACCATACAGGTTTCTCATCAAAATGCAATCCCAATAGCAAATTTCTCACTTGGGGAGATAACCTAGTTATCTATATTATCCATATGTACATGTTTGTTAGAGTCTACGTATAGGTAGTTAGGTACTTTTGCCTTGGTATAAATTGTAGAGTCATATAATATTGGAGCATTCACCAAAACATATTCTCTATTGAAACATGTTAACCTTTAGTTGAAAAATGAAACCATTCCAGGAAAATGCTTGAATTATAACTTATAATAAGCAACTTTGTTTCTTTAGCACTTGAGAATCTGCAACTTCCTCAAAGGGACATCAACATAAGCAACTCAATGCAATAGTGCATGATGTATTAAATCATACTTAAGCCATTAAGCTCTTAGAAGGCAAGTGACATAAATATAACAATAGTAGTTGATATAAATTCAACAAACTGAGTAGGCACAAGTCACTGCCCAGAATTAAGATGAGATAATGCAGAACACAAGTTTTAGATACAATAAAAATGAGAGATATTCTCTGCGCATTAAGGGTACACAATAAAAATAATAGTAGAATAACACTAGAGATTGATTAATTTCAAGCTGCACATTATACCTGACGACAAAGAAAGGCTGGAATGTGAATAATATCTGCAACTTGGCCAACAACTTCACACTGAATTTGAGAAAAAAGGATAGCATGTTATATGCTTCATGCTATTTTTAAGGATTAATACCTACTGCCAAAGTCTATAGCTAAACGTTTAAAAATTCCAGATTAAATCATGAGAAAATACAATCAGGGGAGGGGGAAAATTGATGCAGTATGAATCCGGCAAAATGGCTAGTTCGGAAAATAATCAAAAATAAACAAAATCTTATTCTAGAGGGATGGAAGAAATTTTACCTTTCTTTCTTCCGTTCCTCCTACTCTCGAATCTGCTCTGCGAGGAAGGAACTAAGATCGAAGGGTTCAGAGGAGTTGAGGAGCCGTGAGAAGATTAGGAAGGGTAAGCTGACTTTGATTGAGGAGATGGGGAAATGCGAGATTAGGGATCTCGACTTGGAGGAGTTGGGCCGGCGTGAGGAGTTTTGCGTGAGGAGTTTGGGTCGAGATTAGGGTTCAGAGGAGATCACGCGGCAAGGAGAGGAGAAGGCGCTCGTGGAGAGGAGAAGGCGCTCGTGGAGAGGAGTGGAGAGGAGAAGGCGCTCGTGGAGAGGAGAAGGAGAGGAGAAGGCACTCGTGGAGAGGAGTGGAGAGGAGAACTCGTGGAGAGGAGTGGTGAGGAGAAGGCGCGCGCGCGTTGAGGGTTTAGAGTTTAGCAAAGCGAGGGCTGCGAATTTATTTTAAGTGAGTTTAGGGGAAACATACACAACACTTTAAAAAATGTTTTTTAAAAAAATGTTGTCTTTGACCATAAACAACAACACTAAAGACAACACTTCATTAAAAACCGTTGTCTTTAGTAAAAAGTAAATACCATAGACAACGCTTTTCACTAAAAGCGTTGTAAAACAAAGAACGACAACGTTTTTATTAAAAAGCGTTGTCTATTGGGTGTTGTTGAATGCAAAAATTCTTGTAGTGGATTGGCACTAGTGCTAGTGGGAGATTGTTAGTTAGAGCCCTAGAGCCAATCATTTGATGATTGTACGGACTCATGTATATCATATTCTTGTATATTAATAAAGGCATTTGTTTGGTTATTATACTTATTTATATTAGTGCCAAATAGACTAAGTATAATAGCGTCCTTGAGTAGAAGGTTCATACCTATATCAATCGATTAGTTGAATCGATAGTGAGATGATATAGGGAACACTACTCTAAATCATTCCTAGTCGAGTATTAGCATTCAGGCACAATGTTAATACAATAAGACTAGCATGTAGGTCAGCTCGATGACTTGATCTCACAAGTCATGGATATAGAGATATCAAGCTGACACATGGGTATGCATTAGAGAATGTATACTGAATGACCCGCCATGAGAAAGTATCATGGATCGTTATATGAGTGTCATATACTTTCTCATGTAGCTATTAGTATGACTATTAGTCCTTAGACCTGAAGTCACCATGGATCCCTACATAAGGAGTTATGTATTTAGTTTCGTCAAACGTCACCCGTAACTGGGTGGACTATAAAGGTGATTACTGGGTATATAATGAATTATGTAGAGGGATGTGAGTGATGTAGATGGAATCTATCCCTCCCATATGACGGGAGCGACATCGGTATTCTTGATAGAGTGAGACCACTAAGTGCATGGCCATGCCCAAATGAGTCAACATTAGATGTTGAGCTCATTTGATCGAGTGAGTCTAACTTGGAGTTCAAGATTTAGATTGATTAGAGGATGACACGGTCTATGCCTCATATTGATCAATCTAGATGTCTAGGATAGAAGGACACTTGTCATTATTTTGTGAGTAGTCACAATTGGTAGTCACAAGGTGATGTCGGATCTCGACATTCTTGTAACTTGGGTAGTAATGATGTGTTGCTAGATACCGCTCATTACTTATGCTCCTAAATGGGTTTAGGGCATTGCCAACGTTACAAGAACCTATAGGGTCACACACTTAGGACAATTAGGTGGAGATTAGGTTCATATGATGAACCAAGAGGATTAGATTCATTTGATGAATCAAATTGGATTAAGAGTAATCCTAATTGGGCTAACTTGAGTTCGACTCAAGTTGATTCATGTGTTAAAAGAGTCTAATTTAGATTTTGACTCATTGAATCAATTTAATTTAATGAATTAGATTCATTATATTAAGTTGGCTTGAATCAAATGGTTGGATTAGATCCACCATGGTAGAGATGGAGTCAAGTTTGACTTGACTTGAGAAGGAAGACCAAAGGTCAATTTTGACTTGACATTTTTGCCACCTCATTGGTGAGTTGGCATTAGGTGGACCAATAATGATGTTCCACATCATCATGGGTGCCACCTCATGGAAGTAACAAAGCCACTCTCTTAATGGTTTCATATTAATTGCAATTAATGCAATTAATGTGATTTTATGGTTTCATATTAATTGCAATTAATGCAATTAATGTGAATTTTGAAATGTGGTCGGCCACTTGGTTTTTTGGGTGAAAAAATTCATTTTTCATTCACTTGTGTGCATCTTCCTCCTTCTCCCTCTCAAGCTCTCCCTCTCCCTCTCCTCCCTTGGCCGAACCACATAGGTGCTAGCACACCTTGGTTTTTTGGTCATCTCCATCTAGTGTGTCCGTGTGGATACTTCTAGAGGACCGGCGCTTGACGGTCTTGAGATCTGGCATCATTTGGACGAGCGGGAACGTGAAGGGCATCGCATCAAGGGTAAACACTTTTTCCTCATAGATCTAAGTAGTAGATCAGTTTTTGAACTCGTACAAGAAATAGTTTTTCGAATTTTTATACGAATCTTTGCACGGATCTACGGCTTTGGGTCCTTCGGGGTTTCCGCGACGCGAAAAAGCGGTTTTCGCGGCTCGAAGAACCCAACAGCCCTTGGCTTTGGACTTTCCCTTGCCTTTGGGCTTGCCCTTGCCCTTATGTTTCTGAACCATCAGAACAGAGTTGGGCTTAACCTTCTTAAGGTTGAGCTCAACAGTTCTTAACATGCTAAGCAGCTCGGGCAGTGGCTTGTCAATTTCGTTCATGTTATAATTTAGAACGAATTGACTATAACTATCTGGCAAGGACTGCAAGATTAGGTCAGTGGCCAGCTCTTGGCCAAGTGGGAACCCCAACCTCTGTAGGTTCTCTATGTACCCAATCATCTTGAGCACATATGGACCTACGGGAGCCCCGTCTGACATCTTGCACTGAAATAGTGCCTTAGAGATCTCGAATCTCTTGTGCCTCGCTTGTCCTTGATACAGTTGACGAAGATGTTCAACCATATCGTAAGTGCCCATCAACTCGTGTTGCTTCTGAAGCTCAGAGTTCATGGTCACGAGCATTAGACATGACACATCTAATGTGTCATCTTGATGCTTCTTATAAGCATCTTTGTTAGCTCGCGTGGCAGTGGCAGGAGGAGCCTCCGGATAGGCTGCTCTAGGACGTACTGTTTCCTTTCCTGAGTGAGAACGATTCTCAGGTTCCTGTACCAGTCCAGGAAGTTTACTCCGTTGAGCTTGCCCTTCTCAAGGAAAGAACACAGGGAGAAAGAGTTCGTATTCGACGTCATGGCAATCTACAACAGAAATAAAAGCAGAAAGTAAATATCATATTCTTTTTATCATTTAATTAGACCTTTAATTAAATGATGCTCCCACTAAATTTTATAACTCATGTGGGACAAGATCCACATCATACTAACCCTTGAGTTAGCTTTGGATAAATCGCCCAAGACTTAGTATGATCGGTAGGTAACGATTTACCAATTACATCTCTATGCAACTCTTGTTTATAGGATCATTATCCGCAATTATATTAAAACTTGAGTTAGCTTTGGCTAATACGCCCAAGAATTAATATAAATGTGATTATGTCCTATATTCCAACCGTTGGAAATATGCCTACAGTTAAACTCGATTTAACTAGTTGTACTCAATCAAATTGAGTCTCTACTCACCCATGCGTTGATATGCGGGACCAAGATTGTTCCTCCGTACCCTACCAAGATAATATGTGTTGCTCTGCTTTGGCAGATTCAACAACACATGTGATCAAGGTAGTGATAGGTATCACGGCATGATAGGCATTTTAGAGTTGATGTGATTGTGATATAATCTAATCGTAGGGTGCATCTTGTACACGATTTAGATCTAATCTAATCGTTAAGGCGCTAATTGACTACTTTACTAGCATGCATCAAATACACACACACAAGCAATTAATTATACTATTTGTGATTAGTCATGGCCCTACTACGATCTCCTCAAGCCAATGAGAAGATCGGATGGTCAACCTAGGGTCAACAGCTTATCAAGCTCCTCCCTTTGACCACCTTGTGTTGCTCGCGCCCTCCTCGTAACTCCGTCTCGAGTGGACCTTCCACCGCTCCAATTTTGTACATTACAATTTTGAAACTCGAGTTATATTCGAGTCTAAACTAATTTACAACAAGAATAAAAGAGAGGCACGACGCGCAGGTCGCGTATCAAGTATACAACACACACAACACAAATGACGGCGCGTAGGCTGTAATATGAATTACAACACAAATATTCCAATCAAATTGGGTCTTTTTGGGTCATACCCATCATAAATTATACATAATTCTAAATTATGTAATTTTCATAATTTTCTGTAATTTTAATACTATTTTTTATAATTTTTATGAGTAAAAATTCCCGGCGGTCCCGATTAATGGTTTTCGGGCGCAATCGCGGAACAAATCCCTTTGTGGGGTCAGGGGCAGCGCCCCTACCCGTGATATAATCATCGCGAGTATTCTTAAGCGATCCTACAGCGCCTTAGTCCGCTGTCCCAAAATGATTTGGGGGTGAAACCTTGCTGTTTTGGAAAAATCTTCTCGGTAGTCAAAGCCTACAAGTGTCTAAACACTTGTGCTTCGCTTCTACGAGAAAAATACTCATAAAAACCATAAAAAACCTAAATTTACAGAAAGTTACAGAACCTACATTTTTCATAAAAATGCAAACTAAACTCGTACATGCTTCACACGTGGCTCTGATACCACTGTTGGGAATTTCGGACAGCAAAAATCGCTTTTTCGCGTTGCGGAAACCCCGATTCCTATGCCACCGAATCCGTGCAAAGTAAAATAAAACAAAAACGTTACGTGTACGAGTTTCTAATTTAGAATTACACTAAATCTACAAAAAAAAAAGGATTTACCCTCGATGTGATGCCCTTCGCAATCCCGCTCGTCCAACGGTTCACCGGATTTCGAGATCGTCAAGTGTACGATCCTCTAGAAGTATCCACACGAACAAACTAGGTGGAGATGTAACATCCCATAGGGTACTTAGCAAGATTTTAGATATTTTTATCATGAATAAAAATAAATAGGCCTTATATATAAAATTTCAAAAACAATAAAATAAGAGAACCAAAAAGAGATGACCAAAGTTTGAACCTTGGATCTCTTACTAGATACATGTATGTGTTAACCAATAGACCAAGAGTAATTATTGTTAGAAAGGAGAGGGAAATCATAGTTAAAGGTAAGGAAGTGAAGGCTCTCTTCACTTAGAAGGAGAAATTGGAGTTGCCTTCTTCCTCTCAAATGAAAAGAGGAGCCTTGCTTCTTCTTTTCATTTAGAGTGAGTAAAAGAAAGGAGAAGGAAAAATGTAATTTCCCTTCCTCCTCTCATGTAGAATAAAAGGAGAAATTAAAGAAGAGAGTTCATTTTTTTCTCTTCCTCCCTTCCTCCTCCTCTTCACCGTGACCAAGAGTTTTCCCCTCACCATTGCCGAGCCCAAGCAAGAAGCTCCTCTCTAGGAAGGCTCCACAAGCAAGGTCTCTTCCCTAAGAAAAAAAATCAAGCGAGGATGTGAATATCCCCTCATTGTAGTACAAGTTGTTTCGATTTGTGTTGTATGAAAACACTTTTGAAATCTTATGAAATTCCTTGAAAGTTTTGGACAAGATAGATTGGTGGTCACTTAGGATTTACAAGTTACAAGTTATGCTTTATGTTGTAGAAAAAAAATATATATTCACCTCATCTTGAAGTTTCGGCCAAGACAAAAAGGGAAGATCTAGAGCAAAGTTTCTTTTGGTATCATGCTTATCCATGCTCTTATATGATGTAGGATCTTTCATGTGTTGATAGTTTAAGTTAGACCTTATGTCACGCCCCAGAGGAGTCCCTGTCCGAGAAAATTTCGGCAGCATCTCCCCTGTACGGTGGACAATCTGAAACTTTTCTACATCTCACAAATACCTCAGCCACAGGCGGCTGGAATAATAACAACAAAATAAAACATCACCACGCAGTTATATATAATCTATTCAGCCTCTGGCTGTCACAACCACGCAGTTAAGGTAATTAAACAGTAAAATAATACTCTGACTCGAAATCCACCCTACTCCACTACACTCGTAAAGCTCAAATCTGACGAACTCACCTCTTCTGCCGTCCAGGCAGGCATGTAGTAGAGTAAATCCAAATCATACCAAAAGTCCATCCAACGGAAAGATTCCATACAATATCCATATGTAAAATCCAAAACAAAACTAAAACAAAGTCTGATAGCGAAAAGCTAAAATAAAACAACAACTCAAAAGCCAGGAGAGGAGTAGCACTACGTGCTGTGGGGACCAGCGACTGGAACTCCCTCCTGACAGCATCAACCTGAAAATAACAACAATGGAGGCGGGGTGAGTCCAACACTCAGCAGGTACAATTGATATGCAAAGTAAAGAAACAACACCTAGCACTAATCATGCGTACAGTCTCCTGATAAGAAAGATAAAAATGCATCTTAAGTTAACAGGAGAATGCTGTACTAACCAGGTCCTGAGTATAAGGTCAAACAGTCCGAGAGATAAGGAAATCCTGTATGCATGTCAAACATAGGTATCCAAACAATATGCAGCATATAAATGCAGCAAACATAAACACAAGCAATAAATGCATCATGCATATGATGTCAATGATGCGTCCTGGTCACCCCTGACGCCAGTCGATCATCTCACACACAATAGTGAGGCAGAGTGGGTAGGGCTGTGACAACCGTGCACTCTGTCGTCACTACTCCTGATGAGTGACCGAGTGGACGGGATGCTGTCGGAGTACACCTATCCTCCTACCCCAAATCATAGATGGGGGAGCGCAATGCTCTCAACTCCCGGTACACGATGACGGGGAGGAACCCCTGCCGGATAACACGTTGTGTCACACTACCCATGAGCGGACCAACGGTGCCTAACAGAGTCCCTGCTGCAACACACTCTGCCTGAATCGACCACTAACCCATGAGTGGTGGTGTGTGCAGATCCATGTAACTGGCGATGTGCTCAACAATAATGGAGCGGACTATCGCACAACATGCAATCATGCAAATGATGCATGGCAATAACCATATAAACATCCTGACCTAATCCATATATATAGAAAAGTGCACCCTAGGTCAATGAATCATATCAAATCAAAGGTACACAGAAGGTATAAAAACCTAGGTCCTGAACTTTGTGAAGCATGGTATATCACTATCCCCTATAAGCATGTATAAACAGGTAAAATATACATGAGATGCAAATCAATCAATCAATCAAGCACGTACCAAGATTTGGGTAGTGATTTACCGAAACAGATAAGAAACACAATTGATGCAATATGTTAATTTCATTACTAAGCATATCAAAGACAAAAAGTCAAAAGTACCCACCTCCGATAAAATAGAAAGGTCCAGTCCGACTCCGAGATACTCGTCTCGCGTCACAGTCCTGTGTCAAACAATAAATCTTTTTATTTAGCTACACTTCTCATAAATAGCTAAATACAATCTCTAATCCTAAAATTAGAGTAAAACCCTAATCAAATATAACTCAAGTTAACTAGAGTTAGTTTCCTTAACCTTAACCATCCTACTATTCGGGTTCAATTGAAACCTACACACGATTCCAAATTAACATATAATGCTAACACAACTAGAAATCCTCTACAACGAAGTCCAAAAATCCTAATTCTTACCTCAAACTCATAGCCTGTTGTTTCTTGATCCACAGTCACAGGGAGTGTTGCTGTTGACAACTAGGTAGGCTGGCACAAGATGGAAATGGCTGATCAACAACACAATTAACCCTAAAACGCAAACAACAATTTAATCTTTTAATCCACCACTTCTGCCATACACTTACCCTTGTATATCGCTGACTTCCCTACTGGATCAGTGTTGCTGGCCAAAATTCTTCACAACACAGTTTCCCTCTCCCTCACAACTCCCAACTAAAAACCTTCTCAAACCTCTGAATTCCAGCGATCTAGGGCACAGCACCGCGGAGGAGGCCAATGCTAGGGCTCGGCACAGTGGAAGAAGTCGGCGGAGGAGGGATCTCTAGGGCAAGCGAGGAAGAGGTGATCGGCTTCGGGCAGAGAAGGCGTCGGGAAGAAGTCGGCGCTATGGCTCGGTTGCCGGCACAGAGGATCGGCCGAGGAGAGTGGCTGGCGATCGGGAAACTAGGGCTCGGCTCTGCCCTTGGTTGAAGTTGTGCACCGGGAAGGAGAGAAACGAGGGGGTTGCAAGCCCGAGAGGAGAAATCGGTCGGAGAACTAGGACTGAGGAGAATCGCTCGGCTTCACCGAGAAGAGGAGAAGATAAAGGGAGGAACTGCCGTGGCCGGCGGTTAGGGCATCGAAGGAGAAGGCGCGTGACGGCGTTGGGGAGAAGAAGGAAAGGGGTGCGGGACGGCTCGGGTTCGGCAACAAAAGCAGAGGAAAAGAAATAAAGAAATAAAAAGAAAAGGATATATGTATATAATCTTTTCCTCGCTTAAATCGGGTAGCCTAAACAGGCTTTTCCGGACCCCGTTCTTGTCCCCGTTAACTCGTCTATACGAACTCCAAAACATTTCCGAAAAATTTCCAAAAATTCTGGAAAATTCCTTTATTAATATTTGCCTATTTTCGGTATTTTACACCTTATATGTCAATAAAAGAATTAGAAACCCTAACCTAATGGTTCGGCCAAGATGAATCATAGAGTTTAGGGCAAGATTTTGAAAAGAAAGTATAATTGTTGTGCTCCTTCATGATATATGAAAATTTTATATGTTGATAGCTTAAGGTTTTTATGCTCCATGTGGTAACAAAAATGAGGAAAACCCTAATGTAAAGTTTCGGCCAAGATGGGTTATAAGAGTTAGAGCAAAAAATTTTGAAAAGGAAATATGTTGTTATGCTCCTTCATGATATATGAAATTTTTATATGTTGATAGCTTAGGTTTTATGCTTCATGTGATAACAAAAATGATGGAAACCTTAGTGTAAAGTTTCGGCCAAGACATGATACCAAGCTTAGGGTCAAAATTTGAAACCCAATCATGCTTATTTATGCTTGTTCATGAGGTATGATATCTTGTATATGGTAAGGTTAAATCTTTATGTTACATGTTGCATTAGAAAAATTTTAAACCCTAAATATAGGTTCGGCCAAGAGGGAATGCCAAACCTAGGCTAGAGTTTTGAAACCCAATCATGCTTATTTATGCTTGTTCATGAGGTATGATATCTTGTATATGGTGAGGTTAAGTCATTATGTTACATGTTGCATTAGGAAAATTTAAAACCCTAAATGTAGGTTCGGCCAAGAGGGAATGCCAAACCTAGGGTAAAGTTTTGGAAACCCAATCATGCTTAGTTATGTTTCTACATGATATATGATCTTTGGTATAATGTTAGATAAGTTTCATGCTACATGTTACATAGATAACTACACTTTAGGGTTCGGCCAAGCAAGTGTAGAGACTTAGAGCCATGTCTTGCAAACTAACCATGCTTGTTTATGCCCATTTATGATATATGGTTATTTATCTATAGGTGGCTTTAGTTTCATGCTTCTTATAGTGGAAAAAAATGGGAAACCCAATTAGTAGGGTTTCGGCCAAGGTGGATAAATGGGTCTAGAGTGAATCTAACCAAGCATGCTTATGTTTTCTCATGATGTATGGTCTTTGATAAGTGATTAGTTTAAGTTCCATGTTCATGATATGATATGTTATGCCTTATGTTATGAGATAAGCTATGTTCCATGATATGATATGCTATGCTCATGATATGATATGCTATGTTCATGATATGATATGTTATGTCTTATGTTATGAGATAAGCTATGTTCCATGATATGATATGCTATACTCATGATATGATATGCTACGCTTATGATATGACATGTTATGCCTTATGTTATGAGATAAGCTATGTTCCATGATATGATATGCTATACTCATGATATGATATGATATGCCATGCTCATGATATGATATGCTATGCTTATGATATGATATGCCATGCTCATGATATGATATGCTATGCTTCATGATATGATATGCCATGCTTAATGTTATGAAGATCACATGTTATGTTTTATGTTATGATACGAACATGTTATGTTTCATGATATATGTATGAAAGGCTTATGTAAGAAGAAAAGCCTAAGAGTTGCTTCCCTTAAGTTGGGATCAAGAGCACTCTTCATGGTATGGCAAAGAGATGTTTTCCTTAAGATGGGATCAAGAGCTCTCTTCATGATATGACAAGAAATTATGACATGTATGATAAGCTATGATATGCATGATGACATAATATGTATGACATGATATTTTATTTTATATGGCTTGTACCAAGGGTGGGCTCCATAAGCGCCCCGAGGTCGATGGTCTATGAAACGGGCCTCGTAAAAAGGGATGGGCTACTTAGTACGCCCCTAGGTCGACGGACTATGAACGAACCTAGATCCCTAGTAAGTTCGGGGCTAGCTACCCTGTTCTAGGGATTGCGCGCATTTATGTATGTATGTGGTACAAGCCGGGCCCTCATGATGATTATGTTATGTTCAAGTATGTATAAGATATGTTTTAAAAGAGACATGATGCATATGTGCATTCCATGATACATGTTTTGAAAATATACATCTTGCATTTACATGCATATGTTTTATGAATTATTGGTTATGCATTATTATTATGAACAGGTATGAGTTATGATACATGCTTATAGGATATGATATGTACTCACATGCTATGCCATGCTATGTTATGTTTCTTATATGACAAACTATGTTCTATGTTATGATTCTCCATGCTATGTTATGCTATGCTATGTTTTACATGCTATGTGGTATTACGTGCCTTATGTTTTATGAGTAGGAAAGGAGCTCATTAAGCCTTTGGGCTTATAGTTTTACATTTCCTTGTATTGCAGATAAGGACAAGGAATGGATGAACTAAGGGGAGCAGCAGGAAGGGCGATGATGATATGTGTGGAAGTGGCATGGTGGATAGATCAAATTAAGTTTAAATTTATATTGACTAAATTGTGCATGTGAACTAAGTTTGGACCCTATGTTTATGATGATGGTTGAGCTAGTATATTATGTTCTCATGATAGTTTGCCATGTTAGACTTATTATGATATGGTAAAAAGTTTAAAAAGTTATGATTCACATGCCATGTTTAAGACAATCAAATGCATATGATGAAACTTTTAAGTATGTCTTCCGCTGCCATGAGTTCATATGCATTAGTATGTTAGGTGAATGTAAGTAACCCCGTCCCTCTAAGGGCAGTCAGAGTGCCCCTGGAAGGGCGGGCGTTACAGGAGAAGACCAAACAAAGGTGTGCTAGCACCTTAGATGGTTCGGCCAAGGAGGAGGAGAGGGAGAGCAAGAAGAGAGGAAGAAGGAGGAATGAATGCCTTGAATGAAAAATCAACTCCATTCCTCACTATAAGTGGCCGGCCACTATTGGAGTTGTAACCTCCATTCTCATTTAATGTGGCCATTAAAGAGGAAATTTGTAACCTCCATGAGGTGGCACACACATGTGCTAAACATGATGATGTGGCATATCATCATTAGGCCACTTAATGCCAACTCACAAATGAGGTGGCAAATAGTCAAGTCAAAATTGACTCTTCCTCTTCCTCTTCCTCTTCCTCTCAAGTCAAGTCAAACTTGACATTATAACTCTCATGGTTGATCAAATCCAACCATTTGATTCAAGCCAATTTAATATAATGGATCTATCTAATTCAAAGTGGACAGAGAAGTCAAGAAACTAAGAAACAAAGAAGTGCCACTAGTGTAGGTCATCTGGCAGAACCAGAAACACGAGGAAGTCACTTGGGAGCGTGAGGACAGTATGAGACAGAAATATCCAGAGTTATTCTAAGTTCGAGGATGAACTTTTTATAAGGTATGGGGGATTGTAACGGCCCAATTTTCCATGTTTTAAGTTCTATAAGTTCTTAAAAATATTTAGATATGATTTTAAAAGATTATAGAGATTTTTAGAAATTTTTAGAGTATTTTTATGCAATTTTTGGAGGTCGTTTGGTATTTTTACTAAACGAAGGAAGTTTTGACAAAAAAATGTTCAAGCCGAGATTCGAACGGTGGACCTCGGACCTGAACCGAGCCTTAACCGAATCCGGCTAACCAACTACTCCGCAAATGTTTTGTTAAAGAATATGGAGCGAAATATATATAAGTAGTAGTTAGGAACAATTAAAATAAATCAAAATGAAAAGGGCGCGGTTGAGGGATTGAAGCCGAGACCCTTGACTCGGTTAAAATTTGGTTGACCAGCTGTACTAGCGGGCCATGTTAACCTTGTTAGAGTGTATACTAAAAGCCTATCTTTTGTAAACATTTATTTGTTAAAGTAAAAGAATCACATTTGTCAATATCTGCATTTATTTAATAAATGTAATTGTTCAATTAATTTATATAGTAGACAACATGGAGTGTGGTGTCACACTTAGAAGATCATGTTGTCGGTTCTCTATAAATTATAAATAGTTGCTCATGACTAAGATAGAAAGGAACAAACTATCAGTATAGTCGTAGTGTAATAAAGTATTGTTGGGTTCTTCGGGCCACGAAAACCGCTTTTTTCGCGTCGCGGAAACCCCGAGTCACCCAAAGCCGTAGATCCGTGCAAAGATTCGTAAACAAAAACTTTTTCGAAAAACTTTTTCTTGTACGAGTTTGTAAAACTTTAGATCTACACTAGATGAAAGTTATACCTTCGAAGCGAAGCCCTTCGCGTTCCCGCTCGTCCAAATGATGCCGGATCTCAAGACCGTCAAGTGTCGGTCCTCTAGAAGTATCCACACGGACACACTAGATGGAGGTGACCAAAAACCAAGATGTGCTAGCACCTATGTGGTTCGGCCAAGGAAGGAGGAGAGGGAAAGGGAGAGCTTGAGAGGAAGAACACAAGGAAGAAGAAGGAGTTACACCACTTGAATGGGAAAATCAATTCACACCACAAAACCAAGTGGCCGGCCACTTTCAAAAACACAAATTAATTGCATTAATTGCAATTAATATGAAACCATTAAGAGAGTGACTTTGTAACTTCCATGAGGTGGCACCCATGATGATGTGGAACATCATTATTGGTCCACCTAATGCCAACTCACCAATGAGGTGGCAAAAGGTCAAGTCAAAATTGACCTTTGGTCTTCCTTCTCAAGTCAAGTCAAACTTGACTCAATCTCTACCATGGTGGATCTAATCCAACCATTTGATTCGAGCCAACTTAATATAATGAATCTAATTCATTAAATTAAATTTATTCAATGAGTCAAAATCTAAATTAGACTCATTTAACACATGAATCAACTTGAGTCGAACTCAAGTTAGCCCAATTAGGATTACTCTTAATCCAATTTGATTCATCAAATGAATCTAATCCTCTTGGTTCATCATATGAACCTAATCCCCATCTAATTGTCCTTAGTGTGTGACCCTATAGGTTCTTGTAACGTTGGCAATGCCCTAAACCCATTTAGGAGCATAAGTAATGAGCGGTATCTAGCAACACATCATTACTACCCAAGTTACAAGAATGTCGAGATCCGACATCACCTTGTGACTACCAATTGTGACTACTCACAAAATAATGACAAGTGTCCTTCTATCCTAGACATCTAGATTGATCAATGTGAGTAGACTCACTCGATCAAATGAGCTCAACATCTAATGTTGACTCATTTGGGCATGGCCATGCACTTAGTGGTCTCACTCTATCAAGAATACCGATGTCGCTCCCGTCATATGGGAGGGATAGATCCCATCTACATCACTCACATCCCTCTACATAATTCGTTATATACCCAATAATCGCCTTTATAGTCCACCCAGTTACGGGTGACGTTTGACGAAACCAAAGTACATAACTCCTTATGTAGGGATCCATGGTGACTTCAGGTCTAAGGACTAATAGTCATACTAATAGCCACATGAGAAAGTATATGACACTCATATAACGATCCATGATACTTTCTCATGGCGGGTCATTCAGTATACATTCTCTAATGCATACCCATGTGTCAGCTTGATATCTCTATATCCATGACTTATGAGATCAAGTCATCGAGCTGACCTACATGCTAGTCTTATTGTATTAACATTATCCCAGAATGCTAATACTCGACTAGGAATGATTTAGAGTAGTGTTCCCTATATCATCTCACTATCGATTCAACTAATTGATTGATATAGGTATGAACCTTCTACTCAACGATGCTATTATACTTAGTCTATTTGGCACTAATATAAATAAGTATAATAACCAAACAAATGCCTTTATTAATATACAAGAATATGATATACATGAGTCCATACAATCATCAAATGATTGGCTCTAGGGCTCTAACTAACAATCTCCCACTAGCACTAGTGCCAATCAGTATAGGCTCTAAGGCCTAATTACCTAGTGTGACCATCATGCTTCCTCTGTGCCAAAGCCTTGGTCAAGGGATCTGCGATGTTAGCCTCTGTAGGTACTCTGCAAATCTTCACATCTCCTCTATCGATAATCTCTCGAATGAGATGGAAGCGCCGTAGTATGTGCTTGGTCCGCTGGTGTGAGCGAGGTTCCTTTGCCTGTGCTATAGCTCCATTGTTGTCACAATAGAGCTCAACTGGGTCAGCGATGCTAGGAACCACCCCAAGTTCAGTGATGAACTTGCGGATCCAAACTGCCTCCTTTGCTGCCTCTGATGCAGCAATATACTCAGCCTCTGTTGTAGAATCAGCTACTGTGTCCTGCTTCGAACTCTTCCAGCTCACAGCACCACCATTAATGCAAAATACGAACCCTGACTGCGATCGGTAATCATCCTGATCGGTCTGAAAGCTGGCATCACTGTAACCCTTTACAGTTAGCTCATCATTGCCTCCATATATCAAGAAATATTCTTTAGTCCTTCGTAAGTACTTAAGAATATTCTTGACCGCTATCCAGTGACTTTCACCTGGATCTGACTGGTATCTGCTCGTCATGCTCAAAGCATACGAGACATCAGGTCGAGTACATAACATGGCGTACATGATCGATCCTATGGCTGAGGCATAAGGGATCTGATCCATGCGGTCTCTCTCCTCTCTAGAAGAGGGACCTTGAGTCTTCGAAAGACTCACGCCATGTGACATCGGCAGAAATCCCTTCTTGGAGTTCTGCATGGCAAACCGAAGGAGTACCTTGTCAATGTATGTACTCTGACTTAGGCCAAGCAATCTCTTAAATCTATCTCTATAGATCTGTATCCCTAGAATGCGGGATGCCTCACCTAAGTCCTTCATTGAGAAGCAACTCCCTAGCCAGGTCTTGACAGACTGAAGCATAGGGATGTCCTTCCCAATGAGTAGTATGTCATCCACATACAATATGAGGAAGACAACTATGTCTCCTACAACCTTCTTGTAGACACAAGGCTCATCTTCGTTCTTGATGAAACCAAATTGTTTGATCGCATCATCGAATCGAAGATTCCAGCTCCGAGAATCTTGCTTTAGTCCATAAATGGACCTATGCAGCTTGCATACTCTGCTAGTATGCTGGGGATCTACAAAACCCTCAGGTTGTGTCATGTACACATCCTCGAGTAGGTTTCCATTCAGAAACGCGGTTTTGACATCCATCTGCCATATCTCATAGTCATGGTAGGCTGCAATAGCAACCATGATCCGAATGGACTTAAACATCGCTACTGGAGAAAAGGTTTCATCATAGTCAATACCATGAATCTGCTTCAAACCTTTAGCTACCAAGCGACCCTTATAGATAGGTCCATCCATGTCAGTCTTTCTCTTAAAGACCCACTTACACCCAATGGGTTTTACCCCTTCAGGTGGATCAACCAAAGTCCATACTTGGTTGGTGTACATGGATTCCATTTCAGATCTCATGGCTTCTAGCCATTTCTCGGAATCTGGTCTCATCACAGCTTCCTGATAGGTGGTAGGCTCATCCTCTATGAGCACAATGTCGTCATGGTCAGACAAGAGAAATGAGTATCTCTCAGGCTGACGACGTACCCTATCAGACCTGCGAAGAGGTATGTCTACTTGAACCGGTTGTTGTTCCTCAACTCCTTGTGGAACAACATCATCCACAACACTTTGTGGTTCCAGTTCAATTTCCATCGAGGCATTAGTGCTATTGTTCGCATCTTGAACTTCTTCAAGATCGAACGCGCTCCCACTAGTCTTTCTAGAAACAAAGTCCCTTTCTAGAAAGACCCCAGTCTTTGCCACAACTACCTTGTGCTGACTGGGAATGTAGAAATAATATCCCTTAGTTTCCTTGGGATATCCGATGAAATAGCACTTGTCGGATTTGGGTCCTAATTTGTCTGAGACTTGACGTCGTACGTAAGCCTCACAACCCCAAATCCTCATGAAAGACACCTGGGCATCTCTCCCAGTCCATATCCTATATGGTGTCTTTATCACGGCCTTTGATGGAACTCGGTTGAGTATGAAAGCTGCCGTGTCTAGAGCATATCCCCATAGATATGTTGGAAGATCTGTGTGACTCATCATAGATCGTACCATATCTAATAAGGTACGATTCCTCCTTTCGGATACACCATTCCACTGTGGTGTTCCAGGAGGAGTGAGTTGAGATAAAATCCCACACTCAGCTAAGTAGTCACGAAACTCATGGCTTAAGTATTCACCACCTCGATCTGATCGAAGTACCTTAATACTCTTGCCAAGCTGGTTCTGTACTTCATTCTTGAATTCTTTGAACTTTTCAAAGGATTCAGACTTATGTGTCATCAAGTACACATAACCGTATCTACTGAAATCATCAATAAATGTGATGAAGTACCTATAACCGCCTCTAGCAGTAACATTGAAAGGGCCACATACATCACTATGTATGAGTCCTAACAAATCAGTTGCTCTCTTGCTATGCCCACTAAAGGGCGTCTTGGTCATCTTGCCTCGTAGGCATGACTCGCATATCTCATATGATTCAAAATCAAATGAGTCCAGCAAACCATCCTTATGGAGCTGGGATAAGCGCGTGTCATTTATATGACCTAAGCGACAGTGCCAGAGGTAGGTTTGGTTCATGTCATTTGACTTGAACCTCTTGGTACTAATGTTATAGATAGGGCTCTCAAGGTCTAGAATATAGAGTACGTTTATTAGTGGTGCACTACAATAGAACATATCTTTTAAATAAACAGAACAACATTTGTCTTTTATTATAAAAGAGTATCCTTTCTTGTCTAAACAAGAAACTGAAACTATGTTCTTAGTAAGAGCAGGCACATAACAACAATCATCTAAATCTAGTACAAGCCCAGAGGGCAGAGATAGATGATAAGTTCCTACAGCAACAGCAGCAACCCGTGCTCCATTGCCTACTCGTAGGTCCACCTCGCCCTTTGCCAATGCTCTTCTATTTCTCTGCGCCTGCACATCAGTACAAATGTGAGAAGCACATCCAGTATCTAATACCCATGATGTAGAAATAGATAGATTGACTTCTATAACATATATACCTGAAGTGGAAGTCTCACTTCGCTTCTTCTTAAGATCCTCCAAGTATACCTTGCAGTTCCTCTTCCAGTGCCCGGTCTGACCGCAGACCCCTCCTTTAGGCTTCAGTGCCTTGCCTTTGCCCTTGGTTTGGGACTTTCCCTTACCTTTGGGCTTGCCCTTGCCCTTGTGCTTCTGGACCATCAGAATGGGCTTAACCTTCTTAAGGTTAATCTCAGCAGTTCGTAACATGCTAAGTAGCTCGGGCAGTGGCTTGTCAATCTCGTTCATGTTATAGTTGAGAACGAATTGACTATAGCTATCCGGCAAGGACTGCAAGTCAGTGGCCAGCTCTTGGCCAAGTGGGAACCCCAGTCTTTGTAGGTTCTCTATGTACCCAATCATCTTGAGTACATAAGGACCTACAGGAGCCCCGTCTGACATCTTGCACTGAAACAGTGCCTTCGAGATCTCAAATCTCTCATGCCTCGCTTGTCCCTGATATAGTTGGCGAAGATGCTCAACCATATCGAAAGCGCCCATCAACTCATGTTGCTTCTGAAGCTCTGAGTTCATGGTCGCGAGCATTAGACAGGACACATCTAATGCGTCGTCTTGATGCTTCTTGTAAGCATCTTTGTCGGCTCGCGGGGCATTGGCAGGAGGAGCCTCCGGAATGGGCTGCTCCAGAACGTACAGCTTACGCTCCTGGGTGAGAACTATTCTCAAGTTCCTGTACCAGTCCAGGAAATTCGCTCCATTGAGCTTGTCCTTCTCAAGGACAGATCGCAGGGAGAAGGAATTCGTGTTCGACGTCATGGTTATCTACAACAGAAAATTTGCAGAAATAAATACCATATTCTTTAAAAATCATTTAATTAGTCCTTTAATTAAATGATGCTCCCACTGAATTCTATAATTCTTGTGGGACAAGATCCACATCATACTAACCCTTGAGCTAGCTTTGGCTAATACGCCCAAGGCTTAGTATGATCGGTAGGTAACGATTACAAATTACATCTCTATGCAACTCTTGTTTATAGAATAAAATCTTCATTTATATTAAAACTCGAGTTAGCTTTGGCTAATACGCCCGAGAGTTAATATAGATGTGATTTTGACCTATCTTTCCAACTATTGGAAGAATGTCTATAGTTGACTCGATCCAACCGAGTAACTATGAATACTCAATCTAATTGAGTTTGTATTCACCCATGCGTTGATAGGCGGGACCAAGATTGTCCCTCCGTACCCTACCAAGATAATATGTATTGCTCTGCTTTGGCAGATTCAACAATACATGAGATCGAGGTAGTGATAGGTATCACGGCACGGTTAGGCATTTTAGAGTTGGTTCGATCTAGATCTAATCTAATCGAGAAGGATGCATCTTGTGCACGACTTAGATCTAATCTAATCGTAAGGGTGCATCATGTGCACGACTTAGATCTAATCTAATCGTTAAGGCACTAATTAATTAATTAATTATTAAACATGCATCAAATACATAACAATTAATTAATTAATCTATTTGTGATTTAGTCATGGCCCTACTACGATCTTCTCAAGCCAATGAGAAGATCGAATGGTCAACCTAGGGTCAACAACTTCTCCAAGCTCCTCCCTTTGACCACCTTGTGTTGCTCGTGCCCGCCTCGGAACTCCGTCTCGTGTGGACCCTCCACCGCTCCAATTTGTACATTACAATTTGAAACTCGAGTTACATTCGAGTCTAAATCTAATTTACAACCAGAATATAAGAGAGAGGCACGACTCGCAGGTTGCGAAAATAAAATAAAATTACAAGCACGCACATCACATAACGGCACGCAGGCCGTATTATGAATTACAACACATTGTCCAATCAAATTGGGTCTTTGGGCCATGACTATCACAAATTTAATATATAATCCAAAATTATATATTTTCATAATTTTCTATAATTTTAAAAAATTAATTTTTAAAATTTTTACGAGTAAAATCTCCCGGCGGTCCCGTTTAGCGGTTTCGGGCGCAATCGTGGAACGGATCCCCTTGCGGGGCCCAGGGGCAGCGCCCCTACCCGCGATCTAACCATCGCGAGGGTTCCTTTTCGATCCAACAGCGCCTAAACCCGCTGTCCCAAAATGATTTGGGCCGAGACATTGCCGTTTCGGAAAAATCTTCCCGGCGGGTTCGTTTTTAGCTATTTCGGGTGCAATCGCGGAGCAAATCCCCTTACGGGGTTAGGGGCAGTACCCCTACCCACGATCTAACCATCGTGAGTTGCTCCTTTGCGATCTAATGGCACCCGACCCCACTGTCCCAAACGAATTTGGGGCAAAACGAAGCCGTTTACAAGAAAACTTTCCGGTAGCCGAAGCCTACAAGTGCCGAGACACTTGTGCTTCGCTTCTACGGAAAAATTACTCATAAAAACTCAAAAAACTCAATTTTTACAGAAAATTACAGAAGGTATATTTTTCATAAAAATACAAACGAACTCGTACAAGTCTTTGCACGTGGCTCTGATACCACTGTTGGGTTCTTCGGGCCGCGAAAACCGCTTTTTTCGCATCGCGGAAACCCCGAGTCACCCAAAGTCGTAGATCCTTGCAAAGATTCGTAAACAAAAACTTTTTCGAAAAACTTTTTCTTGTACGAGTTTGTAAAACTTTAGATCTACACTAGATGAAAGTTATACCTTCGAAGCGAAGCCCTTCGCGTTCCCGCTCATCCAAATGATGCCGGATCTCAAGACCGTCAAGTGTCGGTCCTCTAGAAGTATCCACACGGACACACTAGATGGAGGTGACCAAAAACCAAGATGTGCTAGCACCTATGTGGTTCGGCCAAGGAAGGAGGAGAGGGAAAGGGAGAGCTTGAGAGGAAGAACACAAGGAAGAAGAAGGAGTTACACCACTTGAATGGGAAAATCAATTCACACCACAAAACCAAGTGGCCGGCCACTTTCAAAAACACAAATTAATTGCATTAATTGCAATTAATATGAAACCATTAAGAGAGTGGCTTTGTAACTTCCATGAGGTGGCACCCATGATGATGTGGAACATCATTATTGGTCCACCTAATGCCAACTCACCAATGAGGTGGCAAAAGGTCAAGTCAAAATTGACCTTTGGTCTTCCTTCTCAAGTCAAGTCAAACTTGACTCAATCTCTACCATGGTGGATCTAATCCAACCATTTGATTCGAGCCAACTTAATATAATGAATCTAATTCATTAAATTAAATTGATTCAATGAGTCAAAATCTAAATTAGACTCATTTAACACATGAATCAACTTGAGTCGAACTCAAGTTAGCCCAATTAGGATTACTCTTAATCCAATTTGATTCATCAAATGAATCTAATCCTCTTGGTTCATCATATGAACCTAATCCCCATCTAATTGTCCTTAGTGTGTGACCCTATAGGTTCTTGTAACGTTGGCAATGCCCTAAACCCATTTAGGAGCATAAGTAATGAGCGGTATCTAGCAACACATCATTACTACCCAAGTTACAAGAATGTCGAGATCCGACATCACCTTGTGACTACCAATTGTGACTACTCACAAAATAATGACAAGTGTCCTTCTATCCTAGACATCTAGATTGATCAATGTGAGGCATAGACCGTGTCATCCTCTAATCAATCTAAATCTTGAACTCCAAGTAGACTCACTCGATCAAATGAGCTCAACATCTAATGTTGACTCATTTGGGCATGGCCATGCACTTAGTGGTCTCACTCTATCAAGAATACCGATGTCGCTCCCGTCATTTGGGAGGGATAGATCCCATCTACATCACTCACATCCCTCTACATAATTCGTTATATACCCAATAATCGCCTTTATAGTCCACCCAGTTACGGGTGACGTTTGACGAAACCAAAGTACATAACTCCTTATGTAGGGATCCATGGTGACTTCGGGTCTAAGGACTAATAGTCATACTAATAGCCACATGAGAAAGTATATGACACTCATATAACTATTCATGATACTTTCTCATGGCGGGTCATTCAGTATACATTCTCTAATGCATACCCATGTGTCAGCTTGATATCTCTATATCCATGACTTATGAGATCAAGTCATCGAGCTGACCTACATGCTAGTCTTATTGTATTAACATTGTCCCAGAATGCTAATACTCGACTAGGAATGATTTAGAGTAGTGTTCCCTATATCATCTTACTATTGATTCAACTAATCGATTGATATAGGTATGAACCTTCTACTCAAGGACGCTATTATACTTAGTCTATTTGGCACTAATATAAATAAGTATAATAACCAAACAAATGCCTTTATTAATATACAAGAATATGATATACATGAGTCCATACAATCATCAAATGATTGGCTCTAGGGCTCTAACTAACAAGTATTAATTTATCTTGAATAATAAATTACACTAATACACTTTAAGTGTATTGAGTAGGATCATTTAGGTATGTTCTTTTGTACTGACTTAGTAAAAGAACTAAACCTTAGTTATTATGGAAGTGTGTGCTCTTAATCCTAATATAATAACAAGCACATATATTTAATATTTATTTCTTTGATTTATCAAAGGGTGAGGTTTAGCTCGATAAATCAAAATGCCCGATAAGTTGGGAAATGATATTACTTATAGTGTGTGTTGTTGATTATTGAAGGAATCTGTGTCCTAGTCATCTAGGTTGAGAATTTCCCCAAGAGGAGCTCATAAGGATTGTCATGTTAAACCCTGCAGGTGGACCTAGTCCGACATGACAATAAAGTTGAGTGGTACTACTCTTGGATCTAGATATTAATTAAGTGAGTTGTCAGTAACTTACTTAATTAGTGGACATTCGTAATCTTAAACACAGGGAGACTAAAACACTTATGATAAGAAGGAGCCCATAATGTAATTTGGGATTGGTGCGGTAGTGCGGTAATAACTCTCTAGTGGAATGAGTTATTATCGATGAACTTGAGTTGTGTGTTCGGGGCCAACATGGGATACTCAAGCTCATCGGAAGGTCAAAACCAATTTCTCCTCTAGGTCCCTGCCATAGCCTCATTATAGCCTCAAGTCCATCCAAATGTAAGGCTCTTCTTGGTGTCCAAGAAGGGGGTCGGACCATTGCTTGGTGACCAAGCAATGGCCGGTCACATCCTCTTGAAGGGGCCGACTCTATAGCTTGGTGACCAAGCTTGTAGAGGCCGGCCATAATAATTCAAAAGGGGAGGGTTGTTTTGAATTTTTAAAATCTTCTCTTTGTAGAAAACTATAAGTTTTAAAAGAGAGATTTTAATTTTTAAAACTTTCCTTATTTGAATTAGGCCACATGTTTAAATAGAGAGTTTAAAAGATTTTAAAACTTTCCTTTTTTAACCATCCTTATGGTTTAAGAAAAAAAAGGAAAAGAAGTTTTAAAATTTAAATTTTCTATCACCATGTTAAAAAAGGAAATTTTATAAGAGAGTTTTTAAATTTTAAAACATGGTTTTAATTTTTAGAAACTTTCCTTTTTTAACTCATACTTTAGGAAAGAGAGCTTGTAAATTTTATAAGAGGATTTCTTCTTGTAAAATTTTTAAAAATTATTTTTCCTTTCCTTTTAATTGTGGTTGGCCACCTTGCTTGGTGCCCAAGCAAGGGCCGGCCAATAGGATTAAACCAAATTCAATCCTAAACCAAATAGGATTGATCATAACCATTGATTGGTGATTGATTCAATCAAGAGGAAAGAAAAGGAAAAATAAAAAGGGAAAAGGAAAAACTCTTGGATGATTTTATTTTTTGTAAAAGGTTTTTCCTTATTTGCCTTGGGCAAGTAATATAAAGAAGGGGTGAGGAGGCTTCATGAGACACAACTCTTATTCTTTTGCTTGGGTGATCTCTTGGTGGCCGACCCTCTCCCTTCTTCCTTTCCCTTTGCTCTCTTCTCCTTGGTGGTGGTGGTGGCCAGATTTTAGAAGAAGAAGGAGGAAGATTTTGGGTGGTGTTCATCTTGGAGGATCGTCGCCCACACGACGTCCAAGGCGAGGCGAGGAATACGGCAAAAGATCTCGAGGTCGTTAACATACAAAGAGAAGGTATAATTAGCAATTGTTTTCCGCATCATGCTAGTTTTTCTCTTTGTAAGAATTCTAAATAAAAGAGGCAATTAGATCTAGTTTATCGAATTTATTTTTCGATTTTGTGTTTTCTTCTTTTTCGAATTTGTGATTCGATTGTTCCTTTTGGTTAACCTAGAGTTATTTAAGGAAATAAATATTAGCTTTCCTTAAAAGGCTTTGCCTAGGCGGTGGTGGTTGCTCCCATATCCAAGAAGGTCATGTGCCTCGCCATGCAGTCCTGGAAGCCAATTTTGGAAATTAATATTTATGGAATTAATAACCTAGGTAGATTTGAATCAATAGTGTTAAGTTCCGCTTGCGATTCAAATCTAAACCATTAAGAACAGATAAGTTAAATTTGGAATCAATGATGTTAAGTTCCGTCTACATTTCCTTATTTAACTTCTAAAGAACACAATAGGTTATTTAAGGAAAGGTTCGACACTTGTACAAAAATTTTTGTACAGTGGAATCGGTACGTTTTCCTAGGTTTAACCAACAATTGGTATCAGAGCTAGGGTTTGCCTCTGTGTATTTTTAGAATTCAAATAGGTTATGCACATGTCATACATAATTTAGGCAGGAAAATAGTAGGATGTGCTAACTCTTTGGTTGCAGGCTCCAACTATTTTGGCTTATTGATATTGTGTGTGATTGGACCCTTGGACATGTCAAGGGCATTATTTGTGTGCATGATTGTATGTATAAAATACAGCAGGAGCTGTATTATTTTTAGAATTTTATTTTCGATCTAGAATACATGTACATTCCCTCGTGGAATATAGGATCGATATATGTAAAATTCTATTTTTGTTGCGGATCGGATTCTTGCGAGGCGAGGTACTTTTGGAGCACCAGAGGCGCAGCGGAATAAGAAGCAAGAAGGATGCGACAACTCGATCCGATAGCGGTGGTTAAAGATGGCAGCAGCTAGGGTTGGAGCATACTGAATACAGTGATGGAAAAGGCCATAATAGTTGGAAAATTAATTTCCAAATTTATTGCTTTTATTTACTGTGATGTTTATATGCATGTGATGAATGCTATCATAGGTTAAAATCCTCATTTCTAAATAACTAAGTGGGAGAGGGATTTTAATAAATCCCATGGTCTCCATTACTGGTTTGTAAGTGATGCAACAAGCTTGCGTGTTGGCTCTGAGTGCCTCCCTCCACAACGGATGGGTTTGTTGCGGATCACTAGATCAAACTTCCTTTTATGAATGGTTAAAGGAAATTATTTAGGAGCGTGTGATCTTCTCTAACTGAAGGGGCACAATCCTATTTAATGGACTTAGTATCAAGTAATGGTATACACTTAGACGCATTCAATAGTATCCTCCCCAACAGAGTCACTGCTATTGTCTTGTGTGACCAAAGTGAAACCAACTATTAATTTTATTTGTCATAAAGTTAGGATGACAAGATAATAAAATTAATGGGTCACACCCTCCTCTTACAAATGATGAATTTGTATATGTCCACTCTAACGTGGCATGCAATATTCACAGTGATTTGAGGTGTTGGTTAATTTAAAATAGTATTGTTTGAGAAATCAATATTATTCTAAATTTAGAGTCTTGACCAAAGTTTACTTTTGTGATTCTTAGGATGACTTTCAACCCACTAGTCATTATACTGAAAGAGAACAAACTTACTGGTCTCAACTATATTGATTGGAAAAGAAACCTGGGCATAGTTCTTACTGCTGAAAGCTATAAGTTTGTACTGACTGAGGCTTGCCCTGATGCACCCGACGATGACTCTACCCTAGAGGAGATTGAGTATCATAAGAAATGGGTAAAAGCTGATGAGATGGCGCGGTGTTACATTTTGGAATCAATGTCAAATGTATTGCAACATCAGCATCAAGATTTACCAACAACTTATGATATAATGAACAATCTCAAAGAACTCTTTGGGCACCAGAGTCGGACTGCTAGGCAAGAGGCAATGAGGAAGTTAATGACAACCACCATGTCTGAGGGGACACCCGTAAGGGATCATATCCTCAAAATGATGGCTTATCTGAATGAAATACAAGTCCTTGGAGGAGAAATCGATGGGGAAACCCAGGTCGATATAATTCTCCAAACGCTACCCAGAAGTTTTGAGCAGTTCCGCCTGAACTATAACATGAACAAAAGAGAGTATACGTTGGCGGAACTTCTGACAGAACTATAGGTAGCAGAAGGAATATTTCGTCACAGTTCTCAGATTCACTATGCTGAAAATGGTTCTACTTCTAAGTCGAAAGGCAAGAAGAAGAAGAAACAAGTTTTTTCAGCAAAGAAGATGAATAAACCTCAGAGTACAGGACAGAAAGCTGGAATGAAGAAGCTGAAGGGCAAGTGCTTCATCCATAAGCAGTTTGGACATTGGAAAGCGGACTGTCCTCGTAGGAACCAGAACAATAAAGGTATATCTCATACTCTAGTAGTTGAAACATGTTTAGCGGTGTTATCTACCAGCACCTGGTGTGTAGATACGGGAGCCACTGATCATGTCTGCAATTCTTTGCAGGGTTCCAGGAAACTTGGCGACTATTTGATGGAGAGATAACTGTCAACATAGGCAATGCTACTAAGGTGGCGGCTGTTGCAGTGGGAGACGTCTACTTATCTTTTGATATGAATAAAAATTTGATTTTAAGAAATTGTCTTTATGTACCCAGTTTTAGACAGAATTTAGTTTCAGTTTCTAAATTGTATTTGGATGGATATTCAATCTCTTTTAGTAACAATGTCGTTATAAAGAGAAATAAGGTGATTATCTGTTCTGGTGCATTAGTTGGCAATTTATACACTTTAAATCCAATTTCTCCCACAAAGCAAAATATGGAAATTAATAACACATCTTCTAACTCTAATAAGAGAAAAGAACCTTCGGAAATGAACCAAATATATCTTTGGCATCTAAGGCTTGGACATATTAACCTAAGTAGGATTCAAAGGCTTGTAGCCGATGGACTCTTGGGTTCATTAGAGTTGGAAAACTTTCGAACATGTGAATCCTGCTTGGAAGGTAAAATGACCAAGAGACCTTTTAAGGCCAAGGGGTATAGAGCCAAAGATGCGTTAGAACTGGTTCATTCTGATTTGTGTGGTCCTATGTCTATCCAGGTAAGAGGAGGTTATGAATACTTCGTCTCCTTTATAGACGATTATTCAAGATACGGATATATTTACCTGATGTGCCGTAAGTCTGAATGCTTTAACAAGTTCAAAGAATATAGGGCTGATGTGGAGAAACATCTTGGTAAAAGTATCAAGACACTACGGTCTGACCGTGGTGGCGAATACCTCTTTGGAGAGTTTAGGAATTACTTATCAGAAGTCGGGATTCAATCCCAATTGTCTGCACCTGGTACACCTCAGCAGAATGGTGTGGCAGAACGAAGGAATAGGACTCTTATAGAAATGATTAGATCAATGATGAGTTATTCAGAATTACCGAATTCGTTTTGGGGATATGCTTTAGAAATAGCAGTGTACATTCTGAATATGGTATCTTCTAAAACAGTTCCTTCTACTCCCATGGAATTATGGAATGGGCGTAAGCCTAGTCTGAATCATATCCGGATATGAGGTAGTCCAGCACATGTGCTGAAGGGAGACACTGACAAGTTGGAATCACGTACAGAAGTTTGTTTGTTTGTTGGATATCCTAAGGGAACGAAAGGTGGTTTGTTTTATAATCCTAAAAATCAGAAGATCATTGTTAGCACCATGCTCGTTTTTTAGAAGAAGATTATGTAATGAACCATAAGCCCATAAGTGAAATAGTTCTAGAAGAAATTAGAGAGGACACGTCTACTTCAGTACCAACAGTACAAGATGAAGTACCACAAGAGACTGCAACACGTGTTGCACATGATACACAACCACAGACGGTTCCTCGTCGTAGTGGGAGGGTTGTAAGGCAACCTGAGAGATTCATGTTTTTGGGAGAGTCTTCGGACTTGATCCCGGGTAAACATGAACCTGATCTCCGGACATATGATGAAGCACTCCAAGATATAGATGCAGTATCTTGGCAAAAGGCAATGAATTCTGAAATAGAGTCTATGTACTCTAATAAGGTCTGGGAGCTTGTAGAACCACCTGATGGTGTAAAAGCCGTTGGATGCAAGTGGATCTACAAAAGGAAAAGAGGGACAGATGGGAAGGTAGAAACTTTCAAAGCAAGGCTTGTTGAAAAAATGAAACCTTTTTACCGGTAGCCATGCTTAAGTCTATCCGGATTCTTTTATATATTTGGAAAGTGGATGTCAAGACAGCATTCCTTAATGGAAGTCTTGAAGAAAGCATCCATATAAAGCAACCAAAAGGGTTGATTGCAAAGGGCAAAGAGTATCTTGTGTACAAGCTCAATCAGTCTATGGACTGAGGCAAAGCTTCAAGGTCTTGGAACATCCGGTTTATCAAAGTAATCCAGACCTATGGATTTATTTAGTAACTAGATAAGTCTTGTGTATACAAAAAGTGTGATGGAAACGTGGTGGTATTTCTTGTACTATACGTAGATAACATTTTTGGTAGTTGGAAACAATATCAAAATGTTGTCAGAAGTAAGGGTATGGTTGTCCAAATAATGAAGGACATGGGAGAATGTATATATTCTTGGGATCAAAGTAATAAGGGATCGCAAGAAAAGAATGTTTTACTTATCCCAAGCTTCATATATCGAAAAAATCCTTGCTCATTTTAAGCATGCAAAACTCCAAGAAAGGCTTCTTACTTTTTTAGCATGGAGTAACTTTATCTAAAGAGATGTCTCCGTAGACATCAAAGTAGATAGAGGAAATGAAGGCAGTTCTTTATGCTTCGGCTGTGGGAAGCCGAATGTATGCTATGCACGAGTTCAGAAATCTGTTTTGCCAAGGGCATAGTTAGCAGATATCAAAGTAACCTTAGACAAGGACATTGAACTGCAGTAAAGCATATATTAAAGTACCTTAGAGGCACTAGAGATTATATGCTAGCTTACAAGGCAGTTAATTTGGTCCCTGTGGGTTGCACGGATTTTGACTTCCAATCGGATAGGGACAATAGTAAGTCAACCTCGGGGTTTTGTGTTTACTTTAAGAGGTAAAGTCATAACTATGGAAGAGTGATAAGCATAGGTGCTTTTTTGGACTCCACCATAGAAGCTGAGTATATGGCAAGCCTCTGAGGTAGTCATAAAAGCTGAATGACTTAATAACCTCAAGATAGACTTAGATATGATTTCTGGTTTGTCCAAAGATTATTACAATTTATTGTAATAATAGTGGTGCAGTAGCAAACTCAAAGAAACCATAAGTCTATAAGGCAAGTAAACGCAATAGAGCGCAAGTACCACCCAATACGAGAAATTGTTTAAACGAGGAGAAGTTGTTGTTGCCTAGATTGCATCAAGTGATAACCTAGAAGATCTTTTCACTAAGGCCCTTAAGGCAAGAGCTTTTGATGAGCATGTTGAAGGGTTGGGAATCAGATGTATGGCAGCAGATATGGCAGCTTAGACTTTTAGTATAAGTGGGAGATTGTTAGAGTGTATACTAAAAGCCTAGCTTTTTTAACATTTATTTGTTAAAGTAAAAGAATCACATTGGTCAATATCTGCATTTATTTAATAAATATAATTGTTCAATTAATTTATATAGTAGACAACATGGAGTGTGGTGTCACACTCAGAAGATCATGTTGTCGGTTCTCTATAAATTATAAATAGTTGCTCGTGACTAAGATAGAAAGGAACAAACTATCAGTATAGTCGTAGTGTAATAAAGTATTAGTTTATCTTGACTAATAAATTACACTAATACACTTTAAGTGTATTGAGTAGGATCATTTAGGTATGTTCTTTTGTACTGACTTAGTAAAAGAACTAAACCTTAGTTATTATGGAAGTGTGTGCTCTTAATCCTAATATAATAACAAGCACATATATTTAATATTTATTTTTTTAATTTATCAAAGGGTGAGGTTTAGCTCGATAAATCAAAATGCCCGATAAGTTGGGAAATGATATTACTTATAGTGTGTGTTGTTGATTATAGAAGGAATCTGTGTCCTAGTTATCTAGGTTGAGAATGTCCCCAAGAGGAGCTCATAAGGATTGTCATGTTAAACCCTGCAGGTGGACCTAGTCCGACATGACAATAAAGTTGAGTGGTACTACTCTTGGAGCTAGATATTAATTAAGTGAGTTGTCAGTAACTTACTTAATTAGTGGACATTCGTAATCTTAAACACAGGGAGACTAACACACTCATGATAAGAAGGAGCCCATAATGTAATTTGGGATTGATGCGGTAGTGTGGTAATAACTCTCTAGTGGAATGAGTTATTATCGATGAACTTGAGTTGTGTGTTCGGGCGAACACGGGATACTCAAGCTCATCGGAAGGCCAAAATCAATTTCTCCTCTAGGTCCCTGTCGTAGCCTCATTATAGCCTCAAGTCCATCCAAATGTAAGGCTCTTCTTGGTGTCCAAGAAGGGGGCCGGACCATTGCTTGGTGACCAAGCAATGGCCGACCACATCCTCTTGAAGGGGCCGACCCTCTAGCTTGGTGACCAAGCTTGTAGGGGCTGGCCATAATAATTCAAAAGGGGAGGGTTGTTTTGAATTTTTAAAATCTTCTCTTTGTAGAAAACTATAAGTTTTAAAAGAGAGATTTTAATTTTCAAAACTTTCCTTATTTGAATTAGACCACATGTTTAAATAGAGAGTTTAAAAGATTTTAAAACTTTCCTTTTTTAACCATCCTTATGGTTTAAGAAAAAAAAAAGGAAAAGAAGTTTTAAAATTTAGATTTTCTATCACCATGTTTAAAAAGGGAATTTTATAAGAGAGTTTTTAAATTTTAAAACATGGTTTTAATTTTTAGAAACTTTCTTTTATAAACTCATACTTTAGGAAAGAGAGCTTGTAAATTTTATAAGAGGATTTCTTCTTGTAAAATTTTTAAAAATTATTTTTCCTTTCCTTTTAATTGTGGTCGGCCACCTTGCTTGGTGCCCAAGCAAGGGCCGGCCAATAGGATTAAACCAAATTCAAGCCTAAACCAAATAGGATTGATCATAACCATTGATTGGTGATTGATTCAATCAAGAGGAAAGAAAAGGAAAAATAAAAAGGGAAAAGGAAAAACTCTTGGATGATTTTATTTTTTGTAAAAGGTTTTTCCTTATTTGCCTTGGGCAAGTAATATAAAAGAAGGGGTGAGGGGGCTTCATGAGATACAACTCTTATTCTTTTGCTTGGGTGATCTCTTGGTGGCCGACCCTCTCCCTTCTTCCTTTCCCTTTGCTCTCTTCTCCTTGGTGGTGGTGGTGGCCGGATTTTAGAAGAAGAAGGAGGAAGCTTTTGGGTGGTGTTCATCTTGGAGGATCGTCGCCCACACGACGTCCAAGGCGAGGCGAGGAATACGGCAGAAGATCTCGAGGTCGTTAATGTTAGTTAGAGCCCTAGAGCCAATCATTTGATGATTGTATGGACTCATTGTATCATATTCTTGTATATTAATAAAGGCATTTGGATTTTGGTTATTATACTTACTTGTATTGGTGCCAAATAAACTAAGTATAATAATGTCCTTGAGTAGATGGTTCTCACCTATATCAATCGGTTAGTTGAACCGATAGTGAGATGATATAGGGAACATTACTCTTAATCATTCCTAGTCGAGTATTAACATTCAGGGACAATGTTAATGTAATAAGACTAGCATGTAGGTCAACTCGATGACTTGATCTCACAAGTCATGGATATAGAGATATCAAGTTGACACATGGGTATACATTAGAGAATGTATACTGAATGACCCGCCATGAGAAAGTATCATGGATCGTTATATGAGTGTCATATACTTTCTCATGTGGCTACTAGTATGACTACTAGTCCTTAGACCTGAAGTCACCATAGATCCCTACATAAGGAGTTATGTACTTTAGTTTCGTCAAACGTCACCCGTAACTGGGTGGACTATAAAGGCGATTACTGGGTATGTAACAAATTATGCGGAGGGATGTGAGTGATGTAGATGGGATCTATCCCTCCTATATGACGGGAGTGACATCGGTATTCTTGATAGAGTGAGACCACGAAGTGCATGGCCATGCCCAAATGAGTCAATATAGGATATTGAGCTCATTTGATTTAGTGTGTCTACTTGGTGTTCAAGATTTAGATTGATCAGAGGATGACACGGTCTATGCCTCACATTGATCAATCTAGATGTCTAGGATAGAAGGACACTTGTCATATATTGTGAGGAGTCACAATTAGTAGTCACAAGGTGATGTTGGATCTCGACATTTCTTGTAACTTGGGTAGTAATGATGTGTTGCTAGATACCGCTCATTACTTATGCTCCTAAATGGGTTTAGGGCATTGCCAACGTTACAAGAACCTATAGGGTCACACACTTAGGACAATTAGATGGAGATTAGGTTCATATAATGAACCAAGAGGATTAGATTCATTTGATGAATCAAATTGGATTAAGAGTAATCCTAATTGGGCTAACTTGAGTTCGACTCAAGTTGATTCATGTGTTCAATGAGTCTAATTTAGATTTTGACTCATTGAATCAATTTAATTAAATGAATTAGATTCATTATATTAAGTTGGCTTGAATCAAATGGTTGGATTCGATCAACCATGGAAGAGATTTGGTCAAGTTTGACTTGACTTGAGAGGAAGATTAAAAGTCAAGTTTGACTTGACTTTATGCCACCTCATTGGAGAGTTGGCATTGAAGTGGACCAATGATGTTACTCACATCATCATGGGTGCCACCTCATGGAAGTTACAAAGCCATTTTCTTAATAACTTCACATTAATTGCATTTAATGGGGAGTTACACATGAAGATAGTGGCCGGCCACATTTTGAATGGGGTGAATTGATTTTCATTCATTCATTCAAGTGTATCTTCTTCCTTTTTCCTCTTGAAGCTCTCCCTCTCCCTCTCCTCCTTGCTTGGCCGAATTTTACCAAGGTGCTAGCACACCTTTGTGTGAGGTTTTCTCCACCTACGTGTCCGTGTGGATACTTCTAGAGGACCGACGCTTGACGGTCTAGAGATCCGACAATTCCTTGAACGAGCGGGAACGCGAAAGGACACGCTTCAAGGTATACTTCTTAACACATAGATCTAGGAGTAGATCTAGATATGTAAAACTCGTACTCGTAATTTTCGTTCGGCTTTCCTTGCACGGATCTACGACTTTGGGTGATTCGGGGTTTCCGCGACGCGAAAAGTGGTTTTCGCGGCCCGAAAAACCCAACAGTTAACATACAAAGAGAAGGTATAATTAGCAATTGTTTTCCGCATCATGCTAGTTTTTCTCTTTGTAAGAATTCTAAATACAAGAGGCAATTAGATCTAGTTTATCAAATTTATTTTTTGATTTTGTGTTTTCTTCTTTTTCGAATTTGTGATTCGATTGTTCCTTTTTGTTAACCTAGAGTTATTTAAGGAAATAAATATTAGCTTTCCTTAAAAGGCTTTGCCTAGGCAGTGGTGGTTGCTCCCATATCCAAGAAAGCCATGTGCCTCTCCATGCAGTCCTGGAAGCCAATTTTAGAAATTAATATTTATTGAATTAATAACCTAGGTAGATTTGAATCAATAGTGTTAAGTTCCGCTTGCGATTCAAATCTAAACCATTAAGAACAGATAAGTTAAATTTGGAATCAATGATGTTAAGTTCCGTCTGTGATTCTTTATTTAACTTCTAAAGAACACAATAGGTTATTTAAGGAAAGGTTCGACACTTGTACAAAAATTTTTGTACAGTGGAACCGGTACGTTTTCCTAGGTTTAACGAACAAACCTAAGATGTAGAGAAATATATTTAAGGTATAGTTATAATTGGAACCGAATTAAGCCTAGTTATAAAAGGATTAGGTTTTCCTTTCTCCCGAAAAACCCATCTGCCCTTCCCCTCTCCCTAGCGACGACGATTTCCTGCTCGCGGGCGAAAAAGGCGACGGAGCTAGGGTTTTTCGGCAGCCGGCGAAGGGGGATCCCGTGAGCTCTTCTCTGATTAGGGGCCTCTCGTCGAAGAAGACACGCGGGCGTGAAGGAGAAGCCGAGATCTTCAAGCTCCACCCGAAACCCTAGACCTCCTTCCTTCTCAGTTGTAAGTCCAAGCAAACAAGGGTAAGTACTACTCACCTGTGGTAGGAGTTGCTCCGAATTTGCTTTGGTGTTTCCTTGTTTTTCTTGAGTTTTGCCGTGAGGAATCTTGATTTTTGGTTGCTTCCGTGAACCCTAAAGAAAGAAGAGAAGAGTTAGTTCAGTTTAGGCATGAAGGACAGATTTGATTTAGGTTTTAGTTTTTTTTTTATTCAGATTAACCTGCACATCCTTTGCTGCCGTGAGTTTCAAAGAAGAACATGTATGGTAAGGTTCAAGCATGCGGGTTTTCTTTCCTTGCTCTGATTGTTAAGCTGAACAACCCCTTTTTGAAGCTTACTGTCAGTTTGTTTGTGCTATGCAATGGGCAGGAACAGCCTTGTTGTGAAGTATTCAGCTAGACCTCTTAATGGCTAATTTAAATATGCAGCGGTCTCTTTATGGTGTAATTTAGTGTTTCAGTTTGAAATTATTCTGTTAATTCTGAGCATGAACAGAACAGCTCAGATTTCCTTTACATATCCATGAGCAAGAACAGCCACAATTCCCTGTCAGCTTTAGAATTTCTGTACAGATCTTGCTTCCATAGAGAGGCTCGGCTTGCATTCCTGTACAGATGTATTAGATTAGAGTTATGAGCACAACTTAGTATTACTAGAATTTTCTTTGGGAACATGTTTATGCTCGCCAAAATCTAGTGACAGATTTGTAAATGCTGAAATCTAGTGTTCATATTTATGTAGGCTAAAATTTTTGTGAACAGCTCTGTTTCAGTTATATGTAAGTTTAGTTAAACTGTAGCATGCAGTCTTTCCCACTGAACATAAAAGCTTTCATTTTAGCGTCCCCGATTTTAGACCTTTGCTTGCTATTTTAACAAGTACGAACAACCCCTTACTGTTAGTTTCGGTTATGCTTTGCATTGGACAAGAACAACCCTATATTTAGCATTTTCCTTGCTACTCAGAAGGGCAAGAACAACCCTTTATTTAGTTAGAATGGGTTTAGTATTTTCCTTGCTACTCAGAAGGGCAAGAACAACCCTTTATTTAGTTAGAATGAGTTTAGCATTTTCCTTGCTACTTAGAAAGGCAAGAACAACCTTCATTTAAAGTATGTAGTGTTAGTTTCTTGAATTTCTTGAACATGAACAACTATTAAGTTTATCTTGTAGTTTGATTTGCTTGCTTATTTTTATAGCATGCTCAGTTAGTTGCAATTCTCTACTTGTTATAGATACACTTGCAGTATTCGAATAACATGAGCAGTATTGAATTATAATTCAGTTTCTAGTTTCCTGTTTTGATACATATGCATATATATGTGTTAGTTAGCTTTTAATAGCTCTTTAATCTAAAGTATATAGTTAGTTGGTTTTGCTATTTTAATAAGATGAATAGCCATGTATTTTAGTGGAATAATTATGTGCCCTATTAAACCTTTTGAGGATTATGGGTAACTACAAGTAAGAAAAAGACCAAGGTCTAGTTAGAAAAGATAACAAGTAAATTAAAGTAAGAGGCTAGTACCCGACTTCCGAGGTTGTCGTTAAACAAATCCCGGTGACCAATTTCGAGGTCTTAGCCCTGGTAAGACCAAGGTCTTTATCCTCATAGGACTGTAGGCTTGCACCTTAGTCACTATTAGAGAGCGCGCATAAGATGGTACTAAGCCTGAGCCCTAGAAAGAGAAGAAAAAGAAGAAGAAAGAAAAAGAAGAAGAAGAAGAAAGTAAAAGAAATTAAAAGATTAATTTCAAGTATAAAGCTATAAGTAAATGAAATAAGTACCACCTATGTTTAAAATCAACAGAAGTTTAGTTCCTTTAATTCTAAGCATACAGCATGAGTTTCATTACTTTTCTTATCAGTTTAGTGAGCATGTTTAGTTTTATTTCCAGTATTTAGCTTTATTCTGGTATATCATGAGTATGCAGTTTATTTCAGTAATTTGCTATTAGATGAGTACATGTAACTTTTCTTTTAGCATTTCAGTTTCAGTATCGTTTGCATTTTTATGCACTTCGAGTTTTTGTGAGATAGTTTAGTACTTACTAAGCGTTTCGCTTATAGATTTCTTTTTTCCTCATATTGCAGATAAAGGAAAAGCTAAAGTATGAAAGGAAGGCGACAAGGTGGTGGTAATGAAGGTGTGTGATGGCTAGACTATGGGGAGATTAAGAGTTTGTTAAGGAATTATCAAGACTTTCCTATTTAGAGTTCTTTTAGTTTAAATACTATTATGAAGTTGGGATTGTAATTGAGTTTATTCCGTACTTGTAGCTTGATATGTCCTATTGTTGGAGTTAGATATTTGTTTACTATTGCTAGAATAGTGATATGGGTTAGGTGTCATGGGTCCCCCGATAAGGAAGGGAAAGGAGATAGTCGAGCAAAGAAGGAAGGCCAGTATCGGCCGGGATACGCGTTCAGGAAGGAGGTAGGTCTATATCGACCGAAACATATCTCCAAGAAGGAAGACCTATATACCCCAAAGGAGGTAGACTAATATTGGTCGGGACATACCTCAATAAGAGGTAAGTCTATATCGACCGAAATGTGCTTCCCAGGAGGAAGATCTATATACCTCAAAGGAGGTAGGATAATATCGGCAAGGATATGCCTTCAAGGGGGAAATATCCATATCAATTGGCGTATACCTTAAAGGAGGTAGGCTAATATCGGTCGGGACATACCTCAATAGGAGGTAAGTATATATCGACTAAAATATGCTTCCCAAGAGGAAGATTTATATACCTCAAAGGAGGTAGGTTAATATCGGCCGGGATATGCCTTCAAGGGGGAAAGATCCATATCAATTGGCGTATACCTCAAAGGAGGTAGGCTAATATCGGTCGGGACATACCTCAATAGGAGGCAAGTCTATATCGACCGAAATAGGCTTCCCAGGAGGAAGATCTGTATACCTCAAAGGAGGTAGGCTAATATCGGCCGGGATATGCCTTCAAGGGGGAAAGATCCATATCAATGGGCGTATGCCTCAAAGGAGGTATGCTAATATCGGTGGAGATATACCTCAATAGGAGGTAAGTATATATCGGCCGAAATATGCTTCCCAAGAGGAAGATCTATATACCTCAAAGGAGGTAGGCTTATATCGACCGGGATATGCCTTCAAGGGGAAAAGATCCATATCAATTGGCGTAAACCTCAAAGGAGGTAGGCTAATATCGGTCGGGACATACCTCAATAAGAGGTAAGTCTATATCGACCGAAATATGCTTCCCAGGATGAAGATCTATATACCTCAAAGGAGATAGGCTAATATCGGCTGGGATATGCCTTCAAGGGGGAAAGATCCATATCACTTGGCGTAAACCTCAAAGGAGGTAGGCTAATATCGGTTGGGGCATACCTCAATAAGAGGTAAGTCTATATCGACCAAAATATGCTTCCCAGGAGGAAGATCTATATACCTCAAAGGAGGTAGGCTAATATCGGCCGGGATATGCCTTCAAGGGGGAAAGACCCATATCACTTGGCATAAACCTCAAAGGAGGTAGGCTAATATCGGTCGGGACATACCTCAATAGGAGGTAAGTTTATATCGACCAAAATATGCTTCCTAGGAGGAAGATCTATATACCTCAAAGGAAGTAGGCTAATATCGGCCGGGAGATACTTTTGAAGCATGTAGAATAGTATCGACCGAGACATGCCCTGAAGAAGGAAGGTTAATATCAGTCAGGTCGACCAACACCTTGGAAAAATACCTGATAAAATATGGCCTATTGCTAGTCAGGATAATTAACATAGAAGGGCGCGGACAGAAGCCTCATGAGGAAGGATAGAGATAAAGCCGATGGACTTTTGGGTTCATTAGTGTTGGAAAATTTTCCAACTTGTGAATCTTGCTTGGAAGGTAAAATGACCAAGAGGCCTTTTAAGGCCAAGGGGTATAGAGCTAAAGAAGTGTTAGAATTAGTTCATTCTGATTTGTGTGGTCCTATGTCTGTCCAGGCAAGAGGTGGTTTTGAATATTTTGTCTCTTTTATAAACGATTATTCAAGATACGGATACATTTACCTAATGCGCCACAAGTCCGAGTGCTTTGATAAGTTCAAAGAGTACAAGGCTGATGTGGAGAAACGACTAGGTAAAAGTATCAAGACACTACGGTCTGATCATGGTGGCGAATACCTCTTAGGAGAGTTTAGGAATTACTTATCAGAGGTCGGGATTCAATCCCAACTGTCTGCACCTGGTACACCCCAACAGAATAGAGTGGCAGAACGAAGGAATAGGACTCTTATGGAAATGGTTAGATCGATGATGAGTTATTCAGAATTACCAAATTCGTTTTGGGAATACGGTCTGGAAACAACAGTGTACATTCTGAACTTAGTACCTTCTAAATCAGTTTCTTCTACTCCCACAGAATTATGGAATGGGCGAAAGCCCAGTCTAATAAGACATATTCAGATTTGGGGTAGTCCAGCACATGTGCTGAAACCAGATGCTGATAAGTTAGAATCTCGTACAGAAGTTCGCGTGTTTGTGGGGTATCCCAAAGGAACGAAAGGTGGTTTATTTTATAGTCCTAAAGACCAGAAGGTCATTGTTAGCACCAATGCCCAATTTTTAGAAGAAGACTATATAATGGATCACAAGCCCAGTAGCAAAGTTGTTTTAGAAGAACTTAGAGAGGATACGTCTACTTTAGTACCAACAGTACAATATGAAGTATCACAAGAGACTACAACACGTGTCACACATGATACACAACCACAGACAGTGCCTCGTCGTAGTGGGAGGGTTGTAAGGCAGCCTGAAAGATTAATATTTTTGGGAGAGTCTTCAGATTTGATCCCGGGTAAACATGAACCTGATCCCCGAACATATGACGAAGCACTCCAAGTCTGGGAGCTTGTAGAACCACCTGATGGTGTAAAAGCCGTTGGATGCAAGTGGATCTACAAAAGGAAAAGAGGGACAGACGGGAAGGTAGAAACCTTCAAAGCAAGGCTTGTTGCGAAAGGGTACACTCAGAAAGAGGGAATCGACTATGAGGAGACCTTTTCACCAGTAGCCATGCTTAAGTCTATCCGGATACTCTTATCCATTGCTGCTCATATGGATTATGAGATTTGGCAAATGAATGTCAAGACAGCTTTCTTTAATGGAAGTCTTGAAGAGAACATCAATATGAAGCAACCAGAAGGGTTTATTGAAAAAGGCAAAGAGCATCTAGTGTGCAAGCTCAATCGGTCCATTTATGGACTAAAGCAAGCTTCAAGGTCTTGGAACATCCGGTTTAATGAAGTAATCCAGTCATATGGATTTATTCAGTGTCCAGATGAGTCTTGTGTATACAAGAAGTGTAACGGAAACGTGGTGGTATTTCTTGTACTATACGTAGATGATATTTTGTTAATTGGCAACAATGTCAAGGTATTATCGGACGTAAGGGTATGGTTGTCCAAACAATTTGATATGAAGGACTTAGGAGATTGTGCACACATTCTTGGGATCAAAGTTATAAGGGATCGCAAGAAAAGAATGTTGTGTTTGTCCCAAGCTTCATATATAGATACAATCCTTGCTCGTTTTAACATGCAGGATTCCAAGAAAGGTTTCTTACCTTTTAGGCATGGAGTAGCTCTATCTAAAGAGATGTCTCCGAAGACATCAAAGGAGATAGAGGACATGAAAGCAGTTCCTTATGCTTCGGCTGTAGGAAGCCTAATGTATGCAATGCTATGTACGAGGTCTGATATCTGTTTTGCCATGGGCATGGTTAGCAGATATCAGAGTAACCCTGGACAAGGACATTGGACTGCGGTAAAGCATATATTAAAGTACCTGAGAAGGACTAGAGATTATATGCTAGTTTACCAAGCAGACGATTTGCTCCCTGTGGGTTACATGGATTCAGATTTCCTATCAGATAGGGACAATAGTAAGTCTACATTAAGCTATGTGTTTACTTTGGGAGGTGGAGTCATTGCATGGAGGAGTGTTAAGCAGAAATGCGTTTCGCACTCAACCATGGAAGCTGAGTATGTAGCAGCCTCTGAGGAGGCTAAATTAGCAGTATGGCTTAGGAACTTTCTAATGGACTTAGATATGATTCCTGGTTTGCCCAAAATCATCACAATTTATTGTGATAATAGCGGAGCAGTTGCAAACTCGAAGGAACCACGAGCCCATAAGGCAATTAAACATATAGAGCGCAAGTACCACCTGATACGAGATATCGTGAAGCGAGGAGAAGTTGTCATCGCCAAGATTACATCAGCAGATAACTTGGCAGATCCTTTCACTAAGGCCCTTCCAGCAAAAGCTTTCGATCGGCATGTGGAGGGAATGGGAATCAGATGTATGGCAGAAGATATGACAGCTTAGTCATTAGTATAAGTGGGAGAATGTTAGAGTGTATACTGAAAGCCTAAGCTTTTGTAAACATTTATTTTGAATAAAGAATCACATTTGGTCAAATTGTCTACATTTAGTTGTAGTTGTTCAATTAATTTATATTGTAGATAACATAGTATGTGGTGCCACATACAGAAGAAGATGTTATCAGTACCTTATAAATTATAAACAATAGCTCACGACCAAAATGGAAAGGAACAAACCATTGGAAGGTCGTAGTGTAATTAGGAATTAGTTTATCTTAACTATATAATTACACTAATACACTTAGAGTGTATTAAGTAGATCATTTGAGGTTGTTTCTTTTATACTAACTTTATAAAGGAACAAATACCTCAGTTATTATGGAAGTGTGTGCTCTTAATCCTAATATAATAACAAGCACATATATTTGATATTTATTTATTTAATTTATCAATGGGTGAGATTTAATTCAATGAATCAATAAGCCCGAAAAGTTGGGAAATGATATCACTTATAGTGTGTGTTGTTGATTATAGAAGGAAACTGTGTCCTAGCAATCTAGGTTGATAATGTCTCCAAGATGAGCTCATAAAGATTGTCATGTTAAACCCTGCAGGTGGACTTAGTCCGACATGACGATAAGATTGAGTGGTACTATTCTTGGATTAAGATATTAATTAAATGAGTTGTTAGTAACTCACTTAATTAGTGGACATTCGACATCTTAAACACAGGGAGACTAACACACTCATAATAAGAAGGAGCCCAAAAATGTAAGTTGGGATTGGTGCGGTAGTTCAATAATAGTTCTCTAGTGGAATGAATTATTATTGATAAAATTAAGTTGTGTGTATCGGGAGACCAAAACAAATTCCTCCTCTCGGTCCCTATCGTAGCCTCTTATTTATAGAGTACTATACCCACCTATACCCACCTTCATACCCATGGTAAGGGGGTCGGCCAAGCTAGCTTGTGGTTCAAGCTAGGGCCGGCCAAGCCTTGGTTCATGGGTGGCCGGCCCTAGCTTGAACCCAAGCTTAGGTGGCCGACCCCCATTAAATTTAAAAGAATTTTAGTTTTAAATTTTTCTTATGTAGAAGATATAATTTATTGAAGAGAATTAAAATTAAAATATCTCTTCTACAAAATATTAAGAAAAGAGATTAGATCTCTTTCCTTATTTGTAGATAGGAAAGATGTTTTATTTTTTCTCTTTGAAAATTATTCACATATTGAAAAATTAAAATTATAGAAATTTCTTTTTATCAACCATGAAGGGATTTTAAAGAAAAATTTTATTTTTTAAAATTTCCGAAGACAAATAAGGAATTTTTAATTGTTAATTGAAAATTGTCTTGTTTGCTCTCCATGAGGTGGCCGGCCATTACAAGTTTAATTGGGAAATTTTATTTTATTTTTCTCAATTAATTCATGTCAAGGAAAATTAAGGAAATTTTATTGTAATTAAATTTCCTTATTTACCAAAGCTAAGGAATATAAAAGAGGGGGTTGGGGTGCCTTTATGAGACACAACCTCTATTATTCTCTCCCTCTTTTTCCTTGGTGTTGTGGCCGGCCATCTTCTTTCCCTCTCTTCCTCTTTATGGTGGCCGAAACTCTTCATTGCTTGGAGCTTTTGTGGTGGCTGGATACTACTTGGAGAAGAAGAAGAAGAAGGAGAGAAAGCTTTAATCCCTTGGAGTTTGGTTGGTGTTTTTTCTTCATCCTTGGTGAAGCTTTTGATTTGGCCGAACCTAGCAAGGAGGAGAAGAAGGTGCTTTGGTGGTCCTCATCTTGGAAGATCGTTGCCCACACAACGTCCGAGATTAGAAGAGGAATACGGTAGAAGATCAAGAGGTCTTTCTAGAAGGTATAACTAGTATTTTTCCTTTCCGCATCATACTAGTTATTTTTGGAAATAATACCAAATACAAGAGGCATACGATTTTAGTGTTTCGAATTTGTTTTCGATGTAAAGTTCTTTTGTTTTTCTTTTCCTTGTGATTTGATTGTTCTTTTCGGTTGACCTAAAGTTATTTTAGGAAATTAAATATTAGTTTTCCTTAAAAGGTTTTGTATAGTCGGTGGTGGTTGCTCCCATATCCAAGAAGGCCATGTGCCTCGCCACGTCAGCACTGGAAACCAATTTTGGAAATTAATATTTAATGGAATTAATAACCTAGGTGATTTGGATCGAACGTGTTATGTTCTGCAGGAGATCCAAATCAAAACCTAAAAGAACAAATAGATTAAATTTGGATCAAACGTGTTAAGTTCCGCAGGCGATCCAAGTTTAATTTAAAAGAACACATGGTAGCTAGGAAAAAGGTTCAAACCTTTGTACAAAATTTTTGTATAGTGGAACCATTAGGTTTTCCGAGTAGCAACCAACAGAGAGATCACTGACTTGAGCGTCGGAGGGCCTAGCCAGGGATTCCCACCCCGGTCTTAGGTCACTGACGGTAGTGTTGGTTGGTCTCTTGTGCACAGGAAGTCTTGGAAGCTTTGGATCTGGGTTTTTTTTCTTCAGATTTGGATTTCTTCTTCATCATCGGGTCTTTGTGCGAAGAGGACATTCGGTGACTCTATTTTTCCCGATCCGCTTTGGGTTTCTCGGATCGGTATTCTGCGGACATTATTCTTCATCAGCGTGGTGGGTTTCTTTCTTCCGGATCTCCGTCCTACCCAGCTTCTCAGACAGGATCAAATTTGGCACCGTCTGTGGGAAATTCACCTGAATCTGAGACTACAGGATGGAAGAAGCCGGAAAATCAATCCTACTCACTATCAGTCGTGAGGATTTGGATTTCCTCATCAATTCTGACGTTCAGAAAGCCTTACAACAGCAGCAACAACAACTTCAAGCCCACACCGGAGCTACTCTACCAATAGCTCACAATCCAGCAATATCGACTACCGAGCATCGGAAAGGAAAGGAGCTGGAAGAAGAAGAACATGCGTATTTTCCTCCAGCTGTTGTTTCTCCGACAAGGCGTCCACGAGCCTTTCTTTGCACTCCCATGGATCAGGGGGGCAGGAGGCTCGTGTTCTAAGAGTCCTCTGGTGAAGCACCAGATAGAGAAAAGCGTAAGATCAAAATGATAACTAGTGATAGCTCACCAAAGAAAGTCATCTCCCCATTCTCTCAAAGTGTACTAGATGATCCGCTTCCTAAGCGGTATCAAAATCTTCAGATCTGAGAATACACTGGAACAACAGATCCAGAAGATCATCTGTTGAAATTCGAGAACGTAGCATTATTACAACAATTCTCTGACGGGGTGAAGTGTCGGATGTTTCTCACTACCTTCGGAGGAGCTGCACAACGCTGGTTCAAGAGATTGCCAGAGAAGTCTATTTGGAAATTTAAGGATTTCAAGAAAGTCTTTCTACACCATTTCCCCAGCAACAAAAGGTATCATAAGACTCCTTGGAGCCTGTTTTCAATTAAGCAAACATCTTAAGAGTCCATCCGAGCATACATCAAAAGGGTCAATCAGGTAGTTATTGATGTACCTAATGCTACCACTGAAATATTAGTTAGCACTTTCTCTCAAGGTTTAAATGATAATGATTTCTTTAAAGATTTAGTAAGGAATCCTCCTGTTAATTTTGATTCCTTGATTGAGCGTGCCACCGAGTTCATTAATGTGAAAGAAGCTCAAGCTGCTCATAGAAAGGAGGGTGTTACCTCTTCTCCTACCCAGGTTAAGGAGAAAGCTCCGGCCCCTGTGCCTCCACCAAGAGGGCCTAGAATAACTTATCCACCCCATCGACAACCAGAGTATCGTCCACAAGCTGTACAACATGTGGAGATACAGCCAGAGGCACCAAGGAGATGGTGCACTTATCATAAAACTAGCAGTCATCATACTGAAAACTATTTTGTTTTAAGAAATAAACGAGCTAATAGGGAGCGTTATCAGAGGCAGAACTATTATCGACAGCAGTACCCCAGGCAGCAAAGTCCACTCAAACTGGAATATCGCCCGGTCGAGCCTCGGCAGGAGGCAATACCAGCCCCAACCGGTACCAGCCAAGTGTCAGAGAAAGCACCTTCTGAAGCTGTGACAACTCGGCAGGAAGAAAACAGGAGCAATGCTGCTCGGGGCAATATCAATATGATTGAGGGCGGATCCACTGATGGGGATTCTAATAGAGCCAGAAAAGCACATGCCCGAAGACTGGAAATTCATGCCGTGGGATGTAGCATGGAACGAGCGACCGATCCCGAAATAAGTTTTGGGCCCAGAGATCTCGAGAGGGTAGAAATACCCCATGATGATGCCCTGATCATCAAAGCTGTGATAGCCAACTACGCCATTGCTCGTACCTTCATAGACACAGGCAGTTCTGTCAATATTATATTCAACAAGGCTTTCGATCAACTGTAAATTGCTCCGAGTGAACTTCAACAGATCGTTACTCCTTTATATAGGTTCACAGGCAACGAAGTACAACCGTTAGGCCAAATAAAGTTGGCCATATCTCTGGGAGAAGAGCCTCTGTTGAGAATAAGAAGATCTTATTTCATGGTAGTAGATGCTCCATCCTCTTATAACGTGATACTGGGTCGACTCGCCTTAAACGAGTTTAGGGCGGTCGTTTCTACTTTTTGTCAGAAGATTAAATTTCCTGTGGATGACCAAGTCGGGGAGGTGCGAGGTGATCAAAAGACAGCCCGAAAATGTTATGTGGAAATAATTCGAACTGAAGCTAACACCGCCCGAAAGATTCAAAGAATGGAGGTTAATGCCATTCGGGAGAAGCAGCCCGTCTTGGTTTATGAAGAGAAGGAAGAGGTTCAGATCCAGGTCGGTCGGCCTGAAGCTACTACATATATTGCGGCTGATCTTGATCCTGCTCTGAAAGCCGAATTGGTGCAATGCCTGAAGAAGAATAATGATGTATTTGCCTGGATGCCCAAAGAAGTCTCGGGCGTTTCTCCTACAGTCATGGAGCATTCCTTGCATGTCTTCCCAGATGCCCTCCCGGTCATGCAAAGAAAAAGGAGTTTTAGCACGGAACAAAACTAGATCATCAAAGAAGAAATAACTAAACTAATGGAAGTCAGTTACATCAGGGAAGTACAATTTCCAAGCTGGCTAGCTAATGTGGTGTTAGTCTCTAAGCCTGGAAACAATTGGCGAGTATGCATTGATTTTCGAGATCTCAACAGAGCTTGCCCAAAAGACTATTATCCATTACCCAGGATCGATCAATTGGTAGACTCCACTGCGGGATGCGAATACATCTCTATGCTAGACGCTTATCAGGGCTATCTTCAGGTTCCCTTAGGTAAAGAAGATCAAGAAAATGTTAGTTTTGTAACATCTGAAGGTACTTATTGTTATAATGTTATGCCTTTCGGACTAAAAAATGCAGGAGCAACCTATCAAAAGCTTATGAATAAGGTCTTCCAGAAGCAGATTGGTAGAAATATGGAAGTATATGTTGATGACATCTTAATTAAGTCTCTTCAAGCTGCTGATCTATGCAGGGATGTAGAAGAGACCTGCAAGACATTGAGGCAATATGGGTTCAAATTAAATCCAGGCAAATGTTTATTCGGCGCAAAAGGGGGGAAGTTCCTGGTATATATGGTGTCCGAACGAGGGATAGAGGCCAACCCGAGCAAGGTCAAGGCGCTGCAGAACATGGAGCCACCGCGCAACATGAGAGAAGCTCAGAGACTGACAGGCCGGATTACAACCTTGTCTAGATTCATTTCTAGGTCGGTCGATCGTAGCTTCCATTTCTTTAAAATACTTAGAAAGGCCAATAAATTTCAGTGGAATGAAGAATACGATAAGGCTTTCCAAGAATTGAAAGATTATTTGTCTACTCTCCCTGTATTGGCTAAACCTATAGTAGGAGAGATTCTTTGGGTATATTTGTCGGCTAATGAAAACGCTGTAGGCTCTGTATTAGTCAGACAAGAAGGAAAGGAACAACAACCTGTATACTTTTCTAGCCATTTATTAAAAGAAGCTGAGTGTAGATACACTACACTAGAAAAATTAGCTTATGCCCTGGTATTGACTGCTCGAAGGTTGCGCCCATATTTCTTAGCACATAAGATTATTGTATTAACCAACAGTACTCTTGGACGGGTGTTACTCAACCCAGAGGCATCAGGTCGGATGATCAAATGGACAACTGAACTTGGGGAATATGACATTCAATATCAACCTCTCTCGACCATCAAGGCACAAGCTCTAGCAGACTTCATCATAGAAGTTCAAGGCCCTGAGGAAGAAAACATTTGGAAAGTTTATGTAGATGGCTCTTCAACTAGACAAGGCAGCGGAATTGGTGTTCTTCTTATATCTCCAAGGGAAGACAGACTTGAACTCTCCATCAGATTGAATTACAGAGCTACCAACAATGAAGCAGAGTATGAAGCCCTGATAGCAGGATTGTAGGCCGCTCGACATATAGGGGCGGTTCAAGTCCTTATCTATTCTGATTCTCAGTTAGCAGCTCAACAACTATCAGGTAATTTTGAAATTAATAATGACAGACTTAAGTTATATGCTGAAGCGTTTGATAAGTTGAAATCCCAGTTTCAAGAAGTGAATATACAAAAAATTCCTCGATCTGAGAATCAAGTAGCAGATGAATTAGCTAAGCTGACCTCCGCTATAGTACCGTGGAGCTTAGATCGGCCAGTAGAATAGACTCTGCTAGTATCTTGTATCGAAAGATAAGCTGACGTAGAAATTCAAGGTGACTGGAGAACTCAAATTATATTGTATCTACAACAAGGTATTCTTCCAAGTGATACGGAACAAGCGAGGGTATTTAAGAAGAAAGCTACCTAGTACACCATGGTAGGAGAACAGTTATATAGAAGATCTTTTTCCAGACCTTTGCTCAAGTGTATTGGCACAGAAGATATACAGTTTATTTTAAGAGAAGTCCATCAAGGTTCATGTGGTAGTCATATAGGAGGGAGATCTTTGGCTCGCAAAATTCTGCTAGCAGGATATTTCTGGCCTACTCTACATGAAGATGCCAACAAGTTAGTAAGAACTTGTATTTCTTGTCAAAAACATCAAAATATCTTACATCATCCTACACAGTTACTGAGAACTTCTATAGTTTCATGTCCCTTTGATCAATGGGGCATGGACATAGTAGGTCCATTTCTTATGGCAGCTGCACAGAGAAGGTTCTTATTGGTAACGGTGGATTATTTTTCTAAATGGGTGGAGGCAGAACCACTTGCTCGGATTACTGAAGATGCAGTTATTAAATTTTTATGGAAAAATATAATCTGTAGATTTAGCATTCCTCATAAATTAGTCTCTGATAATGGAAGGCATTTCCAACGGGATAGGATCTTAGACTGGTGCAACAGTTACGACATTACTCAGGCCTTCACTTCTGTCGCTTATCCGCAAAGTAATGGTCAAGCAGAAGTAACCAATAGGGAAATCATAAGAGGTTTAAAGACCAAACTAGATCATGTCGGAGGTAGCTGGGTAGATAAATTACCCAGCGTTCTTTGGGCATATCGTACTACGCCTCGAGAAGCTACAGGAATCACTCCCTTTCAATTAGTTTACGGAGGAGAAGCAATAATTCCCATCGAGGTGGGAGTAGAATCTGACAGAAGACAATTATATGATGGGGACAATGAAGGTTGACGACTCATGGAGCTAGACTTGATAGAGGAGATTAGAGATAAAACTGCTACTCGCCTGGCATCATATCGACAACGGATGAGACAAAACTATAACAAAAGAGTCATCCCCAAATTTTTCCAAGTAGGAGACTTGGTATGGAAGCGAATTAAACCTGTTGGAGATGTCAGTAAGTTGGCACCACAATGGGGAGGACCCTACAAAGTGGTAGAAAAACTCACATCAGGTTCATATTATCTCCAAGATACTGAAGGGAGAATTCTAGAGCGTCCCTGGAGTGCAAATCACTTACAGCCTTATCGAACCTAACTACATCATACTACTCAAGAATGTATCTGGAAAAACAAATCACAATTATTTGAAGTCCTCGGTGACTGAGGACAAGTATACCTACAGTTTATGTACTCTACTTCTTTTAATAAAAGCCAAGCAAGACAAATACCGCCATGGAAATAAGTATGGTTCATACAGATTGATAAATATCAAGAGGACTTTCATTATCTATTTCGAGCAATTTACAGGGGGGGAACCCTAAAGGCCTATTCAGCTCCCCTCAAAAACCCAGAAACTTTAAAAACTGCCACAAGGTTAGTACAAACATCATATTTTTACATAGAATGAAGTCGATCGGGAAATCCCATGAAGTAACTCGGACGGGTCTTCATGGAAGGAACCGGAGACTCTAAACCATCACAGAGCATAAGTCGATCGGGAAATCCCATGAAGTAACTCGGACGGGTCTTCATGGGAGGAACCGGAGACTTTAAACCATCACAGAACATAGTCGATCGGGAAATCTCATGAAGTAACTCGGACGGGTCTTCATGGGAGGAACCGGAGACTTTAAATTATCACAGAATATAGTCGATCGAGAAATCTCATGAAGTAACTCGGACGGGTCTTCATGAGAGTAACCGGAGACTTTAAACTATCACAGAACATAGTCGATCGGGAAATCTCATGAAGTAACTCGGACGGGTCTTCATGGGAGGAACCGGAGACTTTAAACTATCACAGAACATAGTCGATCGGGAAATCTCATGAAGTAACTCGGACGGGTCTTCATGGGAGGAACCGGAGACTTTAAACTATCACAGAACATAGTCGATCGGGAAATCTCATGAAGTAACTCGGACGCGTCTTCATGGGAGGAACCGGAGACTTTAAACTATCACAGAACATAGTCGATCGGGAAATCTCATGATGTAACTCGGACGGGTCTTCATGGGAGGAACCGGAGACTTTAAACTATCACAGATCATAGTCGATCGGGAAATCTCATGAAGTAACTCGGACGGGTCTTCATGGGAGGAACCGGAGACTTTAAACCATCACAGAGCATAGTCGATCGGGAAATCTCATGAAGTAACTCAGACGGGTCTTCATGGGAGGAACTGGAGACTTTAAACTATCACAGAACATAGTCGATCGGGAAATCTCATGAAGTAACTCGGACGGGTCTTCATGGGAGGAACCGGAGACTTTAAACCATCACAAAACATAGTCGATCGGGAAATCTCATGAAGTAACTCGGACGGGTCTTCATGGGAGGAACCGGAGACTTTAAACTATCACAGAACATAGTCGATCGGGAAACTTATGAAGTAACTCGGACGGGTCTCTTTGGGAGGAACCGGAGACTTTAAACTATCACAGAACATAGTTGATCGGGAAATCTCATGAAGTAACTCGGACGAGTCTTCATGGGAGGAACCGGAGACTTTAAACTATCACAGAACATAGTCGATCGGGAAATCTCATGAAGTAACTTGGACGGGTCTTCATGGGAGGAACCGGGGACTTTAAACCATCATAGAGCATAGTCGATCGGGAAATCCCATGAAGTAACTAGGACGAGTCTTCATGGAAGGAACTGGAGACTCTAAACCATCACAGAACATAAGTCGATCAAGAAATCTCATGATTTCAAAGCCTAATCGACCGCGGTTATACGGACATGAAGCCAGGATTCAAAAGGGGATTCTATGCATATGATGCATTATTCATCTGGAAGCCCATCTATATGAAAGTCTTTACTTAAAAATCGTCTGGGATATTATACTCAGCTCGAAGCTCATGAGTTTTATACAATTCTTTATCCGATATCAGCCGGGATTATTCATTCTTTTGGAAATATGGAGCACACTGGATGTTATCTGCGGAAGGATTCATCAAGACAAGGCTTAACTTCAAAAGATGAGCAAGGAATTCTAGAATAAAGCTTATATTTAATGTTCAGAGGCATTCTCAAATTAGCACAATAGAAAAACAGGTAAGTACTAAAAATTTCCTATACAGCACGATCATTTAATTGCCAAACTTTGGTTATACTTCTTTTCATTACTAGTTCTGCACTTACAAGCCTTTTGTGAATAGTCTCTTTAAACATCTAGAAAAAGGACCTTTCAGATTTGCGGGTAGTTCTTCGTTAAGCCTGCGACGATTTATGAAAGAAAGGGGGGGTTCCTTGGGTAAATAGCCACCCTCTCGTAACTGTTGAAGAACTCCCGATACAGAATGATTTAAAGCACCTACTATCCTACGAACGAATTCTCCAGCAAATGATGGAGATTTTAAGTAAGTCAGTTGCCACTCCTCCCATCGACTCTTCTCTTGCTCCTTATAGCTTTGGAAATCGGCCTGCAGTTTTGTGTTTTGATCTTTCAAAGCATCCTTTTCTGATTTAAGCTGTTCTAATTCCTTCTGGAGCAGTGACAATTCAACATCTTGACAATTCAACACCATTATAAAAGAGACATACTAATCAGTAAATGTGAAATGAAATGGTCATGCATACCAAAAGAGCTATCCAAAGGAGTGTCAATGTTGTCTATCCCAAAGGGAAACATCAAACCCTCCACAATCAGATTCGGCAAGCTGAATTTTGCTCCCCTCAGTTTAGATAGGGCAAGAGCAACAGAAGGATCGTTAAGAAGATTCTGAGTGCTAGGAAGTGGAGGCAGATCATATATCCATTGAATAGGAAATGGAGGAGGAGAAGGGAGACGCATATAGAAAAACTTGTAACACCATTCCCCCTGAGGAGGAATTCGGTTGAACAAAATGGCCTTGGGACGAGATTGGAATTTGAAAACACTAACATCTACCCAACGAGGGACAAAAAAGTGATGAAAAAGACGGGGAGACAAGGGAAAATCCAACAGTTTGGATACCCGATAAAGCCCATGAGGATAGAAAAGGATTGAGGGATGAACTGATTTAGTGGAATATTAAAATAGAGACTAACATCACAGAAGAAAGAGTGAAGAGGAAATCGAAAACCTTGTAGAACTTGATCTCGGAAGATAGATACACACCCTAAAGGAGGAAGATGCGGACCCTCATGAGGAGCAGGATGAGTTATATAAGAAGGAAAACTATAGGTTGCCTGCAAATCCACTTCTTCTGTATCTATGAGGTCGGAGGAGCACGATAAAAACCATGCCGAGGAGAAGTTGCCATAGAAAGATAACAAAGGGAAGAGGAATTAGAGAAGAAGAACAGAGACAGGGGAAAGCGGAAGAAAACTTCGTAAAACCCGTGTTTTTCTTTCGGCCCTGCGCTAAAACCCCCAAATAGAAACAACAGGAGAGAAGAAGAAAAGAAAAGATATTTAGAAATTCCAACCGTCATAAATGAGTGATAAAATCAAAAGAAAGAGGTAAGGTTAAGTAATCTTCCTCGAAAAATGTGCAAAGTTTCCCTAGAAACAATTCTTGAGAAAGCTTGGAGGATATAAAAAAAAATTAATCTAGTAATTATAGGTTCAGGTTATAGGTGTAATAAAATAAGGAGAAGTTAAGTGCGAGGTAGCAGGCAGGACTTAGTTAGAGATTACTGGATACTGTTCGTAAATACGAAGTGGGCGGTTCTGATGGATCGGCCGAGACAAAGAGCATCCTAGTATGTCGACCAAAAGCTTATCATAATGAGTCAAATAATATGCACTATGATAAAACCATATGAGACTCGATTAATACGTGAAAAGGACATATGAAGACATAGGGGTAAACCGATCAAGTAAAATAAATTGACCAAATATTAGGGACATCATGATAGAATTGTGTCAAATCAGGCGAGACATAACTAAGCTGTGAAATATCGGGCGATATTTATCAATCTTGATATATACCGTCCGGTCATGAGAAAATGATCTAAGACGTGACAATCTGTTGGGAAAGGTTGTATGGTGACAAACCAAGCAACATTGGACACATTTATGTAAAACAGATAACTATCATGAGAAAGAGTAAGATTAACAACAAAAAGGGAATAATCAGCGTTACGTGAGATCGTCATTACAGAGTTTCATCCCTCCTCTTTACAAGAATTTGAATTTAAGTCAAAGTCATCTTAGGGTACAAATCAGGGGGTTTGTTCTCAATAAGTCTGCGACGGTTTAGGAAATTAGGAGGAGGGACACGAGCTAAGTAGCTCTCCTCTTGTAATTGGTGAACCACCTCTTTCGCTCCCGCGGTAAAGGCTGACAAGATAGACTTCAAGATCGGCCTGTTGAATTCGAGAGATTCAATCATGGCAGTGGCCCGCTCCCTGTAACGAGTATCTTCGTTATCCTTGTAAACCACCAAAGCCATTTGGGAAGTCCTCAATTCATCTTCTTTGGCAGAAACCTCGGCCTTAACTGAGTTAAGGGAGGTGTTCAAGGAAGTTATTTCATCTTCCTTCAGCTGCAAGGATTTGAGTTTTTCAATCAATTCTGCCTCATAATTATCCTTTAGTTCGCCAAGTTTGGAAGTCAATTCTTGGTTAAGGTCCGTAACCGATTTAAATTATGCTTGAAGACTTTCAATTTGCGTTTCGAGTTGTTTCTTGGCAGCAGCAGAAAACGCAGCAGAAGATAACTCAGCAACCTCTTGTCTTAGCTTATCATTTTCAAACTTCAACCTCTTATTCTCAGTGTATAAGTTGTGCATCAGTCGAGAAAACCCATATTTTCTAGAAGTATAATAAAAAGCCATAAGATAATAGTTGAGAAATAAAAAGCAAGCGTTAGTAAGCACACCTGGTTCTCCTTATGAGAGAAGTGATCAACTGCCTCAGGAATAGAGAGCTCCTCAAAAAGGGGACGAACTTCATCCCAAGCGCTAGCAAAAGAGCCCCCTAGTAATATGGGAAGAACAGGAATGGTAGAAGGACCAGCAGAGAAGGAGGAAGTAGGAATGGATGGGGGGACAAAGACTAAATAAGAAGAAGGTGAGGAAGGTAAAGACCCAGAAGCCGGAATAGATAGGGGAAAAGTGAAAGATACATCACCAGAAGCACTGACATTAGAGAAGGGTGAGGTAGGAAAACTAAGGGAAGAATAGAGTTCCGCCAACGTCGGCTCATTAGAAGGAAGGTCAGCCGAAGCAAAACCTTCTGAAACTAGCTCGTCAGTAGGGAGGATGAGCCTCCTTTTTGATGGAGGAGCTCTGGTAAGTTTGCGCCCTGGGCATTTACCCTTAGAAAGTTCAGTTATCGATTTACCAGAGCTATCAGGAGACGTGAGCTCAATGAGGGGAAGAGGGGCAGATGAGGAGACAGCAGCAGCCGCTGGTGAAGTAACAGCGAGTAAAGAATTGGCAAGAATCTCTGCAGAAGGACCTTCAGGAGCTTCAAGAGCTTCAAGAACCCCCAAAGAACTGGGTACTTCAGCTAAAGGGGCTGGTTCTTCGATTGAAGGGGGAGGAACAATAGAAGCCAGAAGTTCGGCTTCTTTTGCGCGAATAACATCCTCTTCCAGACGTAATTCTTCATTAATCAGAGCGTCATAAAAGCTCTCCACTTCATAGAAAAGAGAATAGTTTAGTTAGTTAAAAGCAAGAAGAAAGAAACAGGTGTTACCTAAAGGAACTCGAGTATCGGGTTTGACGGGGCTTAAGCCAAACAGGTATAGGAGATCAACCCGTAGCCACTTAAGGATAGAAAGTCAATGACTTAACAATTTCTCATAATAAATAGGGAAAGAAGGATGAAGATGAAACACCTTGACGTCGGGCAAGGGGGCAAGAAAGATTTCCAAGCATGAGACCAAGGAATGGGTCCTGGAAACTTTAAGAAGAAAAAACGGGATTTCCAAGCTTTGTGGGATGAGGGCATATCCCCAAAAAGAACCATTTTAGTCCGCGAATGAAACAGGAAGACACCAGGTTCCGAACATTTGGGATAAGAGAACATGAAAAAATTTTGAGGAGTAGGAGAAATATCCCGCAAGCGAAACAGCATGTAAGTACCACACAGATAACGGAATGCGTTGGGGGCAAATTGTTGTAAAAGAATATCAAAATACTGGCTTATTTCAATCAAGAAAGGAGGGATAGGAAACCTTAAACCCCCTATCAACTGATCCTTGAAAAAGGTTACACAATCAGCAGGGGGACGATGAGGACGATCAGTTGAATTTGGGATTATGATGCCATATTCCCGGGGAATTTCATACTGACGACGGATAGCTAGCCTCACATTTTTATCAAAGGAAGAAGACATATGGACATACCAAGGAGCAATTGCTTTCTCGGCCAAGGACAAAAGCTTAGGCTAGTGAAGCAATAGATTACTTACTGAAGACAAGAAAGGAGATCGTCAAGAAACGGTGAGCACGGGATTTGGTTGAAGATGGCAACAAGAAAAGAACTCTAGAGAAGAGAAAAGAAGGGACAAAGTTTAAAAGGAGACGAAGGGTTTAGGGTTTGAAAAGCACACAACTGTCGTCAGATCAAAACACTTTTATTTCAGCAGACGCTGAGGATCACAAGAGAAAGGCAAGAGGCCTACGTGGCGTGGCAGTCAGAAAAAGTATGTGTCATACCATCATAAAAAATATTTATATTGGATGTGACGGTTCGGATCACACTGGGGTTGGTAACACCTCGAGGTACGCTTCTAACATTCTCTCACCCAAAGAAGAGCCAATCACCAGCTAAAAAGTTTCGAAGGGAGACGTAATTAGTTGGATATAATAAAGTAGAAAGGACTGAATTTTGAGTTAGTCCGGGTTAAGGACAAAAACATTTAAGAAGGAAGATTTAGACTAAATCTAGATTTTAAATCAATATCCTTATAAGGTGCCGACCAGCATTAATCAAAATAACTTCATACTGACCGACATAACTTCGGTCCTGCTAAGTAAGTATAATATTAGTTTAAATAGCATTGATTATGATCAACGAGATAATACTAATCAGTCTGTTTTGACTGAGACAGTGTGTTTATAATAGATAGAGCTAATATTGGCTGATATAACATTTAGCTATAACATAGAAGTATTCCAACAGTTAAGATAGCCTCGGCCATGACAAACGACACATAAAATATAAGGAGAGGTAATGAGCACAACATCACATTTATTCTTATAAATCAAAAGGATTCAATAGAATCACTTAATTCAGTACAAAAGGTTGTTTTCATACAATATTACATTTTCCTTCAAAATAGTAAACCTCAGACAGATAACAAAAATTACAAACATAAGCTCTTGAGACACTTGGAATATCTCAGTCCCACTGGATTCAAACTTACCAGGGAGAAGAGATAGAAACATCGTACCTCGTCCAGGCTTATCAAGGCACATAAGTGGCAATATTTTTCCCTGGACGCAGGAAACAATGAAGCAGACAGACTCAAGGGAAAGGGGAAGGAGATGGGTCTATTCAGACCATGATGGAAAAGTAAATGTAAGAACCACTTCCCCTCTCAAGCCCTAGAGCTCTGTAAGTGAAGCAACCAAGCTCAGCCCAAGGGTAACATGTGCTGTGCCCTTCACACAACATCCATGGGTTATTAGGTTGCCCTTCCGTGAGTAGTAAAAATCTCTCTGAAGTTTCTTGAGTCCTTCAGAGCATCGACATCTTTGGATGAAAAGTCTGGAATGTGAAGCTTCATCTCTTAAGATGATCCCTTAAACCCTAGAGGTAGCCGGAGCAAAAATCCTAATAAACTCATATATAGATCTCACATTGTCCGACAAAAGTCGCCCCCAAAGAGGAGGTCCAAGACCATAACCTTAGCAAGGAAAGTTAGCTAGGAGGAAAAATAACTAAGGAGGGTGGTGAATGAAGAGAAGGGTGTAACCCTATTTAAAGGGTCAAAAAGACTTAAGGAATCATTGGACTAAGGTTCACGGGATCATCATGCTTAGTTTCATCAGATAGTCGTACACAAAATCTGTGAGGTCATTTCAATATCTGGAGTAGAGTTACGGGTAGGAAAAGATAAAATCAAACTTGTGTCTAGTCAGCCGTCTACACCTCCTTCGACTAGACTTGAAGGGAGGGCTAGTGATATGGGTTAGGTGTCATGGGTCCCCCGATAAGGAAGGGAAAGGAGATAGTAGAGCGAAGAAGGAAGGCCAGTATCGGCCGGGATACGCCATTAGGAAGGAGGTAGGTCTATATCGACTGAAACATATCTCCAAGAAGGAAGACCTATATAGCCCAAAGGAGGTAGGCTAATATCGGTCGGGACATACCTCAATAAGAGTTAAGTCTATATCGACCGAAATATGCTTCCCAGGAGGAAGTTCTATATACCTCAAAGGAGGTAGGATAATATCGGCCGGGATATGCCTTCAAGGGGGAAAGATCCATATCAATTGGCGTATACCTCAAAGGAGGTAGGCTAATATCGGTCGGGACATACCTCAATAGGAGGTAAGTATATATCGACCGAAATATGCTTCCCAAGAGGAAGATCTATATACCTCAAAGGAGGTAGGCTAATATCGGCCGGGATATGCCTTCAAGGGGGAAAGATCCATATCAATTGGTGTATACCTCAAAGGACGTAGGCTAATATCGGTCGAGACATACCTCAATAGGAGGTAAGTCTATATCGACCGAAATAGGCTTCCCAGGAGGAAGATCTGTATACCTCAAAGGAGGTAGGCTAATATCGGCCGAGATATGCCTTCAAGGGGGAAAGATCCATATCAATTGGCGTATGCATCAAAGGAGGTATGCTAATATCGGTGGGGATATACCTCAATAGGAGGTAAGTATATATCGACCGAAATATGCTTCCCAAGAGGAAGATCTATATACCTCAAAGGAGGTAGGCTAATATCGGCCGGGATATGCCTTCAAGGGGGAGATCCATATCAATTGGCGTAAACCTCAAAGGAGGTAGGCTAATATCGGTCGGGACATACCTCAATAAGAGGTAAGTCTATATCGACCAAAATATGTTTCCCAGGAGGAAGATCTATATACCTCAAAGGAGGTAGGCTAATATCAGCCGGGATATGCCTTCAAGGGGGAAAGACCCATATCACTTGGCATAAACCTCAAAGGAGGTAGGCTAATATCGGTCGGGACATACCTCAATAGGAGGTAAGTTTATATCGACCAAAATATGCTTCCCAGGAGGAAGATCTATATACCTCAAAGGAAGTAGGCTAATATCGGCCGGGAGATACTTCTGAAGCATGTAGAATATTATCGACCGAGACATTCCCTGAAGAAGGAAGGTTAAAATCAGCCAGGTCGACCAACACCTTGGAAAAATACCTGATAAAATATGGCCTATTGCTAGTCAGGATAATTAACATAAAAGGGCGCGAACAGAAGCCTCATGAGGAAGGATAGAGATAAATATTTCAAATAAGATAATTAATGAGGATATCTGCAATATGTAACCACATGACAGGTGTTATATATTTTGGCGGGAAATGTGCTTTTAGATTATTTTACAGATGCTAAACGACAAAGGAGGTACATCTGGGGTACAAGAAAGATTCCTTAAAAGTCATTTATCACAAGTACGCAGCTTACGTCATCCCATAACAAACTCTAACAAACCGGGGTCCACTTCATGACTACGGAGGTTATATGAAGTGGTATAAAAAGGGGAATCCTATCCGTTGGCAAGGTAAGTTTACATCATCGCGCACATTGATAACCCTAATTTTCTCAACTACTGTTCATCTTTTTCCTCCTTCCACACCGAGAGAGAGATCACTGACTTGAGCGTCGGAGGGCCTAGCCAGGGATTCCCACCCCGGTCTTAGGTCACTGATGGTAGTGTTGGTTGGTCTCTTGTGCGTAGGAAGTCTTGGAAGCTTCAGATCTGGGTTTTTTCTCTTCAGATTTGGTTTTCTTCTTCGTCATCGGGTCTTCGTGCGAGGAGGACTTTCGGTGACTCTTTTTGCCGATCCGCTTTGGGTTTCTCGGATCGGTATTCTGCGGACATTATTCTTTATCGCTTGGTGTTTCCTTCTTGGATCTCGATCTTCGTCTCCTACTGATCAAATAGTTTTCTTTTACTTACTGTGTTATTATTACTGCGTGGGTGTGGAAAAATATGTTCGAGCCGCCTGTGGCTGTGTATATAGTGTTTGTATTGTTGATTTGGTCACCGGTACAGGGGAGACTCTGCCGAAATTTTTTGATAGGAATTCCTCTAGGGTCGTGATAAATCTAAGTGTCGCTAATAATAGCATAAGTGACACTAGTGAGTAGAGTGGTAGTTAGGTAATGGTCACCCTTAGAGAGTAGTAGTAAGAAGGGTGGTCGTTACATGCAAGGAGTGTGTTGGTGCAATCGACCTCCAAGGTATTAATGTCCGACAAATATGTTTAAGTATGTTTAATAGAGCTTGATCATGGGAATTCCTAGTCATGGCTAGGCAAGGGTGAGAAGTCAACCGAGTGAATAGTCCTAACTGCAGTTAGGCATGAAAAGTCCTAGTTGTAGGCTAGGCAAGGGAAATCTCGGTAGATCGTGGAAGTCAAGTGGATAGGTCTGGAGGACCAGATCCCTGGGTAGCCGAATACTGAGTCTTGGAAAGTCCTAGTTATAGGCTAGGCACGGGAAATCTTGGTAGATCATGAAAGCTAGGTGGATAGATCTGGAGGACCTGATCCCTATGTTAGTTAGAGCCCTAGAGCCAATCATTTGATAATTGTTGTATGGACTCGTTGTATCATATTCTTATATATATATATATATATATATATAAGGCATTTGTTTATGGTTATTAAGCTTACTTGTATTGGTGACAAATAACTAAGTATAATAGCATCATTGAGTATAAGGTTCTTACCTATATCAATCGGTTAGTTGAATCGATAATGAGATGATATAGGCAACACTACTCTTAATCATTCCTAGTAAAGTATTAACATTCAGGGACAATGTTAATGCGACGAGACTAGCATGTAGGTCAACTCGATGACTTGATCTCACAAGTCATGGATATGGAGATATCAAGTTGACACATGGGTATGCATTGGAGAATGTATACTGAATGACCCGCCATGAGAAAGTATCATGGATCGTTATATGAGTGTCATATACTTTCTCATGTGGCTATTAGTATGACTACTAGTCCTTGGACCTGAAGTCACCATGGGTCCCTACATAAGGAGTTACGTACTTTGGCTTCGTCAAACATCACCCGTAACTGGGTGGACTATAGAGACGATTACTGGGTATGTAACAAATTATGCGAAGGGATATGAGTGATGTAAATGGGATCTATCCCTCCTATATGACGGGAGTGACATCGATATTTTGATAGAATGAGACCACTAAGTGCATGGCCATGCCCAAATGAGTCAATATGAGATATTGAGCTCATTTGATTGAGTGAGTCTACTTGGAGTTCAAGATTTAGATTGATTAGAGGATGACATGGTCTATGCCTCATATTGATCAATCTAGATGTCTAGGATAGAAGGACAATGTCATATATTGTGAGGACTCACAATTAGTAGTCACAAGGTGATGTTGGATCTCAACATTCTTATAACTTGGGTAGTAATGATGTGTTGCTAGATACCGCTCATTACTTATGCTTCTAAATGGGTTTATGAGCATTGCCAACATTATAAGAACCTATAGGGTCACACACAAAGGGCAATTAGATGGAGATTAGGTTCATTTGATGTACCTAAAGGACCAAATTGGATTAAGAGTAATCCAAATTGAGCTAATTGAGTTGGACTCAATTTGGTTCATGTGTTAAGTGAGTCTAATTTAGACTTAGACTCATTTAATTAATTTAATTCATTGAATAGAGATTCATTAAATTAAAAATTGACTTGAACCAATGGTTAGATTAGATCAACCAAGGGAAAGAAGTGGTCAAGTTTAACTTGACTTGAGAGGAAGATGAAGGGTCAAGTTTGACTTGACCATTTGCCACCTCATTGGTGAGTTGGCAAAGAGTGGCCCAATGATGATGCTCCACATCTTCATGTTTGCTTAAGTGGGATGCCACCTCATGGGAGTTACCAAGAGTTGTGACTCTTGGTATCCCATGGAGGTTACAAACCTCATGAAGTGGCCGACCACTTTTAGTGTGGAATGAATTCATTTTTTCATTCAAGTGAATTTTTTTTTCTTCTTCCTCTCAAGGTTTTTCTTCTCTCCCTCTACTCTCCATTGCCGAGACCTTGCATGAGTGCTAGCACACTCTAAGGTTTCTTCTCCATCTCTTCCTTGTGTGGATACACATAGAGGAGTATCTACTTTGATACTCTCGAGATCCGGCGAACCTTGGACGAGCGGGATTACGCGAAGGGCTTCGCATCAAGGGTAACGCTCTTCTTCTTTGTAGATCTAGTTTAGATCTTGATTAGAAACTCGTATGTGAAAGTTTTACAAAATTTTATTCTTCGCACGGATCCATGGCATGGGAATTTCGGGGTTTCCGCAACGTAAAAAGCGATTTTTGCTGCCCGAAAAACCCAACACCCTGGGTAGCCGAAGACTAAGTCTTAGTGAGTGAAGCCAGGTGGAGAAAATCCTAGGGGGTGGTAACATTAGGTTCTGGTGAGTAAAGCCAGATGTTGAAATCCTAGGGGGAGATAATCTTAGGTAGCGAGAAGTCTTGGAGAAGTGAACTTCAAGGAAGGTTGATCATTTAATTGCGCATTAATTCTAGATCTCGGTGAACATGGAAGGATCTCTGTTCGGTCGACTGAACAAGGGGATCAGTCAACTGAACACTTTAATGTCATTAAATGCTAAAGATCGAATCAGCATAAGATCTCATTGAAGATGGAAGGGAGCTGGTTCAGTCGATCGAACCTAGGGATCGGTCGACCAAACGTAGGAATCAGTCGACCGAACGTCGATGACTCTTATAAAAGTGAGCTCGAGGTCCGAGGCTGTGTAACAAAGCGACGAAGAAAGAAATATATTCGAAATTCATCTCTGTGCAAGCTTTGATTCGTGCTACGATTACTCATCTACTGCTCCAAGAAGTGCTGACCGAGCCTCAACTTTTTTATACTGTCGGTATAACTTTCTTTTGCTTGCATTGTACTTAATTCAAGTAAGATAGTAGGTTGTTACTATCTTACTCATCTTCTTGTATGTATTGCTTCTTTCTGAGGTTTCAGAAAGAAGAGTTTTAGTGAATTGTCCAACGGTGCGATCAAGGATCGCGGGTCTTGGAGTAAGAGTCGACCTAGGCTCCGAACCAAGTAACCAAATGAGTCATTTACTTTCTGCTGCATATTCTAATTATCTTTAAAACATGAAAAGGAAAGTTTTTAAAAGCGTAATATTCACCCCCCCCCCTCTATCGCACTCTTTCGATCCTATAGAGTGGAGAGAAAGAGCTACCGAATCGCTGCAAGGAAGAAGTCTTTTGTGCACTTCCTTCGCAACGGTCATATCCCAATCGATTGGTCAATCGATTAGGGAGGTTTAAATCGATCGACTGATCGATTCATAGTGCTTTTGTGCTCTATTAGAAAATGTCTGAATCGATCGACCGATCGATTTAGGCTTCCTCACATTCGCACAAGAAAACCAGCTCCCAATCGATCACCCGATCGATTAGCAGTGCCCAATCAATAGGATGATCGATTGGGGACCGTTCTATGCTCGTGGCTTTGCTTCCCAATCGATCAGCTGATTGATTGGGCTACTGTTTGTCGCAACACTGTGCCCAATAGATCAGCTGATTGATTGAGCTTGGTCCAATTTGATCACATGATCAAATTGAGTAACCCTAGCTTGCTTGAGTCAAGTCTAGGGCTCCCAAATCCAACATCCGGTCAACCATGACCTGTTGGGACTCGTCGTGTCTAGTATCCGGTCAACCTTGACCTATTGGGACTTCTTCATAAAGTGTCTGATCAATCCTTTGACCCACTTGAACTTTTCTCCTCGAGCCAAGTATCTGGTCAACCTTGATCCACTTGGACTTACCATCTCATGCTAAGTGTCCGATCCTCCATGATCCACTTGGACTTCCTTCCACCAGATATCTGGTAACCCTTAACCCATCTGGATTTCCTTATGCCAAGTATCCGGTCACTCCTTTGACCTACTTGAACTTCCCAACACTAGGTGTCCCCACCAGAATTTCTATGTGCCTGGCTTCACTTACCAGGACTTTCCATCTGCCTATTTCACTCACTAGGACTTTCCATCTATCTGGCTTCACTCACCAGGACTTTCACCTAGCTTCACTTACTAGGATTTTCCCATTGTCCGGCTTTACTCACCGAGACTTTCACCTGCCTAGCTTCACTCACTAGGTCTTTCACCTATCTTCACTCACCAGGATTTCCCAACTGCCAACCTTCACTCACTAGGTATTTCACCTGACTTCACTCACCAGGATTTCCAACTGCTTGCCTTCACTTACCAGGACTTCCACTTGCCTAACCTCTAGTTATGACTTTTCTAGTCAAGTATCCAGTCAACTTTGACTTGACTCTACTTCACATCAACCTGGTCATCCCTTGACCAGAGGGGAATTGCATCAATAATATCCCCAATTGGATAATTGCATCTGTAATCTCTATATTGTCAAATATGAAAATCCAAACATCAAGATTCAAGCTTAGTCAACTTGGTCAACCTTGACCTAGGGATATTGCACCAACAGTTACTAGGTTGTCGATTTTGTATAGACATTGTTATTTTCAATTCTAGATGCCGAGGATAATATACACGATGACCTGTCGCGACATTGGATGCAATGTCCTGAGAGAGGAGATTGAAGAGATTGAGTATGACTTGATTTACAGACTCAGCGGGCATATTGAACAACTTGATCGACTATTCTGGAAGCTCGAGCATGAAGAGTTTCCAATCCTAGATAATTATAGGATCTGAGTTTTGATCTAATCGCTATCGATACACCTCAATGAAGTAGCACACCATCTATGGGGGCTCTCCGAAGGGAGAATCTCATATGTATAGTTGTGTGTGGAATTACTTCACCATGTAGATCAAGAGAATTCCAAAGAATTTGAAGAGAGTTCACAAGAGGATCCGAATGTAGATCCAATAGAGAATCCTAAAATTATTCTACTTGAGATTGCCCTAATTGAGTCTAAGATGAAAGGGATAGTATTGACTGCTACACTAGTGTTTGTTCTAGTGGTAGTGATGTTAGTTTATCTAGCTTATTATAGTATTGTTGTTACGGTCATTATGTATGAATAGTATTATCCATTAAATTTAATAAAATCATGTAGTAGAAACTGTTGTTATGTACGAACAATATTACTTTATGAAATGTTATGTTATATGTCAACAAACTGGAAAAGGGAATGTTATGTATTAACAATTTTAAAAGAATGATTAGCTCATTTAAATGATGAGTTCATTTCATGATTTGTTCACTTAATAATTAGTTTATTTGATGGGATGTTTATAATAGTATTAATCAATGTTGGTTAGATTGGATTATACAAATGCTGCATGGAAACTTAGTTGCTACTTGATTTTGTAAATCAACTCAAATTAATATTGAGTCAATCATAAATTATATACATGTGAAATACATTGAATTACTAAATAATGTGTTTATTTATGTTAGATCATGGCAAATAAGAACATCATAGCTAAACTCAATAATAGAGAAAAATTATATAGGTATAAATACAAAATATGAAACGTCAAGATATAATATGTTCTTGAGGAAAAAGAAGTTCTAGAGGTTGTAAATTAATTCATGGAAGAACTTGCTGATGGTTCTACAGCACAACAAAAACATGACCTTGATGCTCACTGCTAAGGGAATATTGATTAGTTCAATGGTAAATGACTTGATATTTGATTACGAGTCTGTTGGTGCGGGAAGAATTTGATAATCGAACCTGAGTTTTGATAATGTCAAAGGGTTCAAAGTTAAGGTAATTTGTTGTCTAACATGTTTGAATGAGTTTGCAGGAAAGCCCTAAGTGTACTTAGGCAAAAGTTCTAGCTGCGGTTAGGCAAGTGGAAAACCCTAGGGGGTCGTAACCCTAGGTGGAAAGTCTTGACGAGTCGAGGGCTTCGGACAAAAGTCTTAGAATTAGGGACTCTAGGTGGAAAGTCCTGGTGCCGCGAACCAGGTGGAAAACTGGACGGGTCGTGGAGTGGACGTCTAACAGAAAATCTTGGAGCCTCGGGCGCTGAGCAAAAGTCCAATCGATTTGGAGGGCTGGTCTAGCAACAGGTAAATTCTCTTGAGTGGAGTAGGTGAGGACGCATTCCCCAGTGAGGGAACAGTAGGCGTCGGTTTGACCTAAGGTTTCCGGATGGGAAATTCGAAGTCAGAACCGGACAGTTTGGAGACTATCAAATACTTTATTTATCATGTCTATATTGTGCTAAATTTGTTTTGGAGGGTATGGTAGTTTCTGGGACTAACGTATTTTGCATGAAATGAATTGGACACATTTGCCTCGGATGAACAGTACTCGAGGTGACCTCCATGGAGCTTGGAGGTGCCTCGGGTTCACTTGTAGAGACAGTCTCATAGTAAGGCGCAAGGGCGCCTCCATGGAGCTTGGAGGTGCCCTGGACACTGGCACGAGGGTGCCCTCCATGTGGGTTGGAGGTGCCCTCAGGTGGATAAACAGTGACCAGTTTGGAGCTCATCCACACTACAATTTCAATGGGATTGAGGGCGGCCTCCATGGTGTTGGAGATGCCCTCCACAGGCTACTTAAGCCCAGTTAGAGCAGGAGCCAAATAACAACAAAAACTAACAATCCTTTTTCCGTGTGCTGCTCAAAAATCGATTCTACAAAGTTGTAACTCAACACCGACGACCTGAAGTTTCAAACTCTTTATTTTTCATTGTCGGTATAATTTTCATTTTGCTTTATATTGTAAATCAAAATTGTATATTTTCGAGCTTATAGCGAATGCCCAAAGTAAACGCTCAACGAGCGTGAGCCTTGGTGTAGGAGTCGCCATAGGCTCCGAACCAAGTAAAACCCTTGGCGTGTTTGTGTTTTATTATTCCGCTGCGTATTACTCAAAGTTTTCTGAAATGAGCATGAAAGCCATGAGCGCTATTCAACCCCCCCCCCCTCTAGCGCTTTTCAATTCTACAATTGGTATCAGAGTAGGGTTGTTTCGAATTGGTGAAACCACCAATCAATCAAATTTTTCGTGGTGATTTTTAGTTTTTCGGAGATAATCGGAATCGGTAAAGTTGCCGCCTTCTGATCTGTTCTAATCGCAATCAAATTTTTTCCTCGAAGTTGGTGTAACACCACTCGAGTTCACATATTAATTTCTTAATCCCACACTACTAATCCAAGACCAAGTCTTGGAACAAGTTTCTCACTTCTTTTGTGTGCAAGGTTTTCTCCTAAATGGCCCATCAGGAAGGTTATAGCACAGCACGCCCACCGCTCTTCTTCGGCGAAGATTTTGGCTACTGGAAGGGCTGAATGGAGTCTTACCTCCAAATCCAGTTCGAGATGTGGATGATCATCAAAACTGGAATCATACTCCCACCCAACGGCACGGGAAAACTAGTTTCATGTGAGAATTGGGATGCAAGTATAATAAAGAAGGTCGAAGCCAATGCCAAAGTGACATGCACCCTTCAGTGTGGCCTAACAAAGGAGGAGCTGAACCGAGTTGGCCCGTTCTCAAGCGCGAAAGAGCTGTGAGAAAAATTGATCGAGCTGCAGGAGGGCACTTCCGACACAAAGGTAAGCAAGCGTGATTTACTTTTTAATAAACTGTATAACATCAAAATGCAGGAAGGTGAGACGGCTAGCCAACTTCACGCGCGCATTCAAGACCTCCTCAACGGCCTCCACGCAATCGGACAGAAGGTGGAGAATCGGGATGTAATAAGGTACGCATTCAACACTTTTCCGAGGAATACATTGTGGACATCAATAGTAGATGCCTATAAGGTATCTAAGGATATGTCTTTAATTAAACTAGATGAGTTGTTTTCCGAATTTGAATTGCATGAACAGACTAATGCACGTCCAGTCGAGAAAGGTATTACATTGATTACAGGTACAAGCAAGGCAAAGGAGGCTAGAAAGAAGCATCAGAACCCGAGTCCGAAGAAGAACCGGACTCAGACGATGATGACGATGAAATAGCAGCCAAACTCATCAACCTAGTACACAGAACTCTATAAAAAGAAAAAGGTAATTCAATCTAAGAAAGTACAAACAAGTCCAAAAGTGAAGTTCGAAGTAACCTTCTATGGCTGCAATCAAAAGGGACATGTCAAAGCCAACTGTCCAAACCAAAAGAAAGAAAAGAAGCAGAGGAAAAAGAAAGTACTGCAAGCAACTTGGGATGAGTCCTCGTCAAAAGATTTCGACGAAGAGCTCAGGCAGATGAGCTTCCTTGCGCTGACAGCCCTGGAACAAATCGATGAATCAGAGACTGAGAGAGAATTAGAAACAGAGTCTGAGAGAAGCCATGGATCCGTATCCGTTTTCAAAGGACCTAAATCCACTGTAAGTATTTCTCAAGTAAATAAACTTTATAATTTAGTAAATTACTTTATGCGTAAATTAGCTAAATTCAATGTCCGGGTTAAATCACTTTAAAAGGAGGTAACAACCCTTAAAGAAGTGGCTAACCTTAGCTCGGTGGTTGACCTCATTCAGACTGAAACCTCAACTCAAGTCAAAAATTTGAGGAAGAGAATTCTAGCCTGAAAAATCAAGTTAAGGAACTAAAGGGTCCAAGAATCTTGATCTGATTCTTGAAAAATAGCGAGCCATTTACAACTGATTCGGACTTGGATTTAAGGCTAAAAGGAAATATAAGTCTTATTTATCCCTTATAAATAGAACGAATAGAAAAACAGTCCAAGCATGGGTCCCATAGTCAAACTTGGTTAATCAAGTTGGACTTGGACAATATTGGGTCCCCAAGGATCAAGTCCACTACCTTGATAGACCTTATCGAGGCTATAATCCAAGGAGCCAATAAAAAGACTATTTTTATTAATAAATAGATTTGTTTGTTGATTGTCTTTACTACTTTTATTATACATGCTTAGATTAGGCTAAATAAGGACCTAGGCGTGATTTACACTTGATTAGTTAGACCTAGGGGTTTTAAAAGGAAAATTAAATATCCAATTTCTTTGAAAGGCTTTGTCTAGAAGTGGTGGATGATCTCATATCCAAGAAGGCCTAGTGTCTCACTACAACATGGAAGTCAATCTTTGAAATGAATATTTAATTGACTAATTGGAAAACTTGAGTCTAATTCAAATATAAATTAATCCTTAGATGATAACCTAAATCAAAGATTAAATTAACCATCTCACAAAAACCTATAAAGTTTCTGATTGATAATTTAGAAAAGGGTGAGATGGACTTAGGTAAAATTTAAATCACTCAATTAATCTAATCTAATTGATAAAACTAATTAAATTAATCTCAATTAATTAACCTAATCAATTAATAAATCTAATTAATCTAATTAATAAAATTGATTAAATTAATCTCAATTAATTAACCTAATCAATTAATAAATATAATTAATCTAATTAATAGAACTGATTAAATTAATCTCAATTAATTAACCTAATCAATTAATAAATCTAATTAATCTCAATTAATTAACCTAATCAATTAATTTAATCAATTTAACCTAATTAATTAATTTAATTTAATTTACCTAATTACTTTAATTTAATCTAATAAATTAATTTAATTTAATTTAAACTAATTAATTTAATTTAATTTAATTTAACCTAATTAATTTAATTTAACATAATTAATTATTTTAATTTAATTTAACCAAATCAATCAATTAATTAAATCTTAATTAATTAATACTACTTATCTCTAAATTAACCTAATCCAAATTAGAACTTTAAAAAAAAAATATTCAGAAGGGCCATTGAAGGGTGCCTCCTGAAGGCACCTCCAGCACCGAAAGGAGGCACCCTCGGGAGCAGCGGGAAAAACTCCCACCGAAACTAAGGAGGGTGCCTCCCAACAGGTCAGAGGCACCTCCCATAAACATTGAGGGTGCCCTCAATGAGATTAAAGGCGCGCTGATTTTTCCAACAAACAGAACTTTCTTTGTTCACATTTTTTCACTACTCAATTCACATCGAAGCGCCCTCTGCAACCCGATTTTCTCCCCTTCAACACAAAATGCCTCCTAGGTATACCCTATTTCATTATATTACACCAATATATATATTTTTTGTGCATTTTTGTTACATTTTTGTGTATATAAATCTAGGAAAAGATGAAACATAGGTCCTCCTAATAATAACACCCCATCCATGGATCCTAGGTTTCCTACTGAGCGACATATGCTAGAGTTCATTAGGCATACATTTACTCCATTAAAATATAGATATTTGAGTAGATATTTTTGTTAGCTAGAGCCCTAGAGCCAATCATTTGATGATTGTATTTTGGACTTATTGTATCATATTCTATATAAATAAAGGCATTTTGATTTTGGTTATTATACTTACTTGTATTGGTGCCAAATAAACTAAGTATAATAATGTCCTTGAGTAGACGGTTCTCACCTATATCAATCGGTTAGTCGAACCGATAGTGAGATGATATAGGAAACACTACTCTTAATCATTCCTAGTCGAGTATTAACATTCAGGGACAATGTTAATGCAATAAGACTAGCATGTAGGTCAACTCGATGACTTGATCTCACAAGTCATGGATATAGAAATATCAAGTTGACACATGGATATACATTAGAGAATGTATACTGAATGACCCGCCATGAGAAAGTATCATGGATCGTTATATGAGTGTTATATACTTTCTCATGTGGCCATTAGTATGACTACTAGTCCTTAGACCTAAAGTCACCATAGATCCCTACATAAGGAGTTATGTACTTTGGTTTCGTCAAACGTCACCCGTAACTAGGTGGACTATAAAGGCGATTACTGGGTATGTAACGAATTATGCAGAGGGATGTGAGTGATATAGATGGGATCTATCCCTCCTATATGACGGGAGAGACATCGGTATTCTTGATAGAGTGAGACTACGAAGTGCATGGCCATACCCAAATGAGTCAATATGAGATATTGAGCTCATTTGATTGAGTGAGTCTTCTTGGAGTTCAAGATTTAGATTGATTAGAGGATGACACGGTCTATGCCTCACATTGATCAATCTAGATGTCTAGGATAGAAGGACACTTGTCATATATTGTGAGGCGTCACAATTAGTAGTCACAAGGTGATGTTGGATCTCAACATTCTTGTAACTTGGGTAGTAATGATGTATTGCTAGATACCGCTCATTACTTATATTTCTAAATGAGTTTAGGGGCATTGCAGCGTTACAAGAACCTATTGGGTCACACACAAAGAACAAGTGGATGGAGATTAGGTTCATATGATGAACCAAGAGGATTAGATTCATTTGATGAATCAAATTGGATTAAGAGTAATCCTAATTGGGCAAATTGAGTTGGACTCAAGTTGATTCATGTGTTCAATGAGTCTAATTTAGATTATGACTCATTGAATCAATTTAATTAAATGAATTAGATTCATTATATTAAATTGGCTTGAATTAAATGATTGGATTAGATCAACCATGAGAGAGATTAAGTCAAGTTTGACTTGACTTGAGAGGAAGATGAAGAGTCAAGTTTGACTTGACTTTATGTCACCTCATTGGTGAGTTGGCATTAAGTGGACCAATGATGATGCTCCACATCATCATGGTTACTTAAGTGAAGTGCCACCTCATGGGAGTTACCAAGAGTTGTGACTCTTGGTATCCCATGGAGGTTACAAACCACTTAATTAGATGAAAAGAGTTTCATTTTGCAAGAGTAACTCTCATTTTCAAGTGATCTTCCTCCTCCTAAGCTCTCTTCTTGCTGCTTCTCTTCTCTTGGTCGTGGGTTTCAAGCAAGGGAGAAGAAAGGAGAGTGAATCTAATCCAAGAAGAAAGGTTAGTGAAAGTCACATAGAGATTTTAGAGGAGTGTGTTCTCTTCTTTTCCTTTCTTCTTCTTCCAATCCTACCCGAGAGCCCTAGAGAGTGCTAGCACACTTGTGGTGCTCTCTTCTCCATCCTTGTGTGTTAGAGAACACATCTTGTTCGTGTGGATATCACTAGAGAGTTGTCTACGTTGACAACTTCGAGATCCGGCGTAACGTTGGACGAGCGGGATTTGCGAGGGCACGCTTCAAAGGTATAAAATGTTTTTCCTTTGTAGATCTACTGTAGATCATAGTTTGAAACTCGTACTCATATTTTCGAAAGTTTTCTTCGCACGGATCCAATGGCTAGGGGGTTTCGGGGTTTTCGCGACGCGAAAAAGCGGTTTTCGCAGCCCGAAAAACCCAACAATTTTTTTTTCTAGATACTGCGCTCCTATTGTCCAAATGATTGAGCACTACTAGCTAGATATACCGGTTTACTGCAGCCATGCAGTTAATCATGACCTGTGTGCTCAGTTTTATAATAACCTAGATAGAGTAAATGATTTGACTTACTCCACCAGAGTTGGTGGAAAGGACTTTTAGTTTTCTCCGACCCTCTTACGTACTAGCCTAGGACTTAGGCCATCCACTTGTTCATTTTTGTATTACCCTAGTAGAGACCTCTCATTTGGTGAGCCCTATTCCCATATTACATTAGATACTATCTTTTTTAGGAGAAGAGACCACCTATGATGACTGACTTCATGTCACTCTCTCTTAGGATCCAGAATTATATTATGTATCGGGTCCTAACAACCTGCATTTTGCCGATCGCATCTCGGAACATTCTGACGATGCACCCTTCTGACTCTTTCTTTTTGTATGCTCTTTGTCATCATTTAGATATAGATATAGCATTGCATATATTTCATAACATCATTTGTGCATCCGGTCTCGTCACTAGACTTGAGGTCCACATGCTCTACTGTCATATTTTGACATATATCTTTTCGACCTTAGAGATAGACACAACCCAGGGGAGGGTTACTTCCCTTACTCTATATGGCGAGATTGGTCAGCATTAGTTCTCTCTAGTGCATATAGACATTACTGCTCAGGGGATCCTAACCTGAAGAGGTGGACCTCAGCCAGCTGATCCAGATGAGGATGAGTTTATTGCTCCAGCCGAGGGCGCTGCTCTAGCCGAGGGATTCGTTCCAACCGGATATGAGTTTTATTACCCAGCCGAGGAAGAGTAGTGGTTAGAGTTTACGAATGCACAAATTTTTGAGCATCCTTCTTCACCGGCACAGCCCTCGACCTCAGCCCAACCCTCGACTTCACGGTCCGTTAAGGATCGACTCACTCATCTCGAGGAGTCTTCCGCACAGATACAGCGGACAGTCACAAATGGTTTTAGTGCACTACGGGGGGAGATGACTGCTCTCAGGGATGACCTGACTACCAGACTTGAGCAGATCTTTCAAACACTGTGCGCCCCTGAGCGATCACCACCACCACCTACTGACGATAATTAGAGTTGATCATACTATGCATTGTATATGATTGATATGTTATAGATAGTTTGTTTGATGTTTACATTTGATCGACTAGGATTCCTTTTCAAATATGCCTTCACTTATAATTCATCTTTTTATTTTTTGTTATATTCTTTTACTCAGTTTAAAAATCTAGGAAAAATATATTTCAAAATTCTAATTTTGTTAGTTTTTCAAAATTTGGACTTAGCCTAGGTATTTACCTCCTAGAAAGCATGTACTCCTAGGTTTCAGCCAGAGCATCTCACAAGCACACTAGGATTATCTTGATTGTGTATGAAAGACACTTAGAATAGTGTGAGATGCATAGGGTACTACTTGGACTTTAGAATGCTTATGTTTGTGCATCAACATAAGTCTGAGCATTAAATACCAAATTCATATTAATCAAATTAAGTTGTCCATGCTTAGTTAAACTAACTGGAATACTTACTTAATTTGACTATCAAGTGAAAGTTACTACCTCATGGTAAACCACTAGTAACTAAAAGTTAGACATTTGTTTGAAAGTAGATATTTTGTTACTCATGCTTGGACTCTAGGACTTTAACTTTTTTTACAAAAATTGACTGGCATTAATCAAGGGGGAGTAAAAGAAAGATTTTTAAATTAAGCCAAATTCATGTTTTTTTTTCAAACAGAAGTTTTTTGTTAGACTTTACTTAAAATTATTTTTAAAACTTGGTTATTTTAAATCTTGGTGTTAAAATGAAATTATTTTTCGTGTTTAAAATAAATTATTATTAAACTTAGTGTTTATTAAAAATTAAAATTATTTTTTTAGCTTATTGTTGAATTAATATCATTTTTTGAAGTAAAATTATTATTTAAGCTTAGTGTTTATCAAAAGTTTTTTTTAATACTTAACTAAGCTAACGCTTTTATCATAATTTTTATTTAAGATGAGTACTTTTAAGGCTAAGTGTTTAATCAACTTCTTTTAAAGTTTGCACTTACCTATGTTTAAAATCCTTTAAAGCTAAGTTATTTTCAATATTTAATTAAAATCTTTTTCAAATTTTTACTTCTTCCTACAAAACTATATTTAAGTAAGAGCTACCTTCAGGGGGAGTTAAATATTTTCTATCTTTCCATTGTTTTCTCCTTTTTAGGTAATATTTTAATATATGGCAAAGGGGGAGAGGAGAGTGAAAGTTATGTAAATAAGTGATTGGGGGAGATAAAAACAAGTTGCAACTAAATGTTTATATTTTTTTTGCACCTACATGTTTTTTCACTTGAATGCACTTGAATCTTGATTTTATGCTTGTACGCATGTATACTACTTTCATATTTACTTAAATTTTACTTAGCTTTGAATTTTATTGTCATAATCAAAAAGGGAGAAATTGTTGGTGCGGGAAGCATTCGACGATCGAAGCTGAGTTTTGATAATGGCAAAGAGTTCAAAGTTAAGGTAATTTGTTGTCTAACATGTTTGAATGAGTTTGTAGGAAAGTCCTATGTGTACTTAGGTAAAAGTCTTAGCTGCGGTTAGGTAAGTGAAAAACCCTAGGGGTGGTAATCCTAGGCTGAAAGTGAAGGATCGAAAGCGCTAGAGGGGGGGGGGTGAATAGCGCTCGTGGCTATTTTAGCGATTTAAAACTAAGAGTAGAAACACAGCGGAAAGTAAATGCAAACACACAGAGACGCAAGTGGTTTACTTCGTTCGGAGTCTATCTCGACTCCTACTCGAAGGCCCGCGGTCCTTGACCGCTTTCGGTGGGCAACAACTATATGTCGGAAAGATGATTACAAGTTGGAGTACAATTAAGTGCAATAAAGGATATACCAACTGAAAGAGAACAGAGAACTTTGGAGTGATTCGTTGGAGTAGCAGAGCGTTGTTGAGGCATTAGCAGCAGCACACGGAAGAGACTGTAATAGACTTTAGTGCTCCTATTTTGAACGTAACAGACTGTATTAGATAGTTTATATTCGTTTAACATGGTCCTAGCAGCTTCTTGTAGGGTTATATTTTTTACGTTCTACTAAGCCATTTTGTTGAGGGGTCCTAGGGCAAGAGTATTCATGTTTGTACCCATTTACTTCACAGAATTCAGTAAAGTTGTGATTCTCAAATTCTCCCCCATGGTCGCTTCTGATTCTTTTTATTTAAGTGTCTTTTTCATTTTCTATTAGTTTACAAAAGTTACAAAAGACTTCAAACGTTTCATCTTTTGTCTTTAGAAATTTTACCCAGGTGAACCTGGAGTAGTCATCGATTATAACTAAGCAATACTGGTTCTTGCTTAGTGACTTGGCTCCATGTGAATCAAATAGGTCTAGGTGAAGGAGCTCAAGTAGACAAGTAGTTCTAACTAAATTGGTTGACTTGTGGGTTGACTTGGTTTGTTTTCCTTGTTGACATGTATTATAGATTGAGTTTTCAATAACTTTTAATTTGGGCAACCCTCTAACTAGTCCATTTTGACTCATTTTTGAAATGAGTCTAGTGTGAGTGTGACCTAATCTTCTGTGCCACAACTCAGTTTCCTCTTGTTGTGTTAGAAAACACTTTATTGAGGAGGTTGGTAGATAAATGGTGTAGACATTATCTTTCCTAGTGCCCTTAAGTATGATTTTTGGATTTTCAATATGTTTAACTATACATTCAGACTTAGTAAAATTAACTGAGTAACCAGTATCGCATAATTGGCTTATACTTAATAAATTAAAATTGAGATTTTCAACTAATAAAACTTTTTGAATAATAAAATCGGAGTTAAGTTCGATATTACCTTTTCCGATTACCTTAAGTTTACTGTCGTTGCCGAACGCAACCAATCCTAGGTTCTTTAGTTTGAGCTTAGTAAATTTCAATTTATCTCCAGGTATATGTCTGGAGCATCCACTGTCCAGTATCTCATTGATCTAATTCCTACACATAAAGTAGTTGAATTGGATTTTTCCTCTTTGATCAAAAGACAGCTTAATTGAGGTAAACTCCCTAATTTTCAATTTTACCCAATCTAGGTTGATTATCCAGTTAATCCTATGGGAGATTGTTAGATGGTTTGAATAATTAAGACATTAATCTTAAAGGTTTTGAGTTAAAAAAAAATTAAGTTAATTGAATTTTGAAAAATATTTTATGTTAATTTTAAAAAATATTTTAAGTTAATTTAATTTGAAAAATCTTTTAAGTTAATTATTTTAAAAAATATTTTAAGTTAATTTAATTTGAAAAATCTTTTAAGTTAATTATTTAAAAAAATATTTTAAGTTAATTGAAATTAAGTTTTATTTGAAAATATAATATTAATTACGAATTTGAATTTGAATTAATTATGAATTTAATTTTGAATTTCAATTAATTATAATTATGATTTTAAATTTGAATTTCAATTTCTTGGTCATCTCACCCGATCTGAATTTTCAATCAGGGACACGTATAATTTTTGTGAGATGAATTGAGGTTCAATTTTAGGATTATGTTTAACTTTGTGTTAGATTCAAGTTTAGCTTTGGGTTCAACAAATAAGCATTCTTTGAATAAACTTCTGGACTATGGTGCGTCACAAGGAACTCATTAAACTAACCATGCCTTCGAGGTTTTCCAAATAGTCCTACCCATTGAACTTAATACTAAACTTGGTCTAACTAGTTAGGATCCATTTAAGGGTAGCTTCGGTCAGTTCCACTTGGCCAAATGCACCAGGTCGAAGTCATATCTTCCTAGACATGCGATGCCCAAGCTTCCCTGACGTACTATCATCCAAAAACTTCACCAGTACCGTGGGTCAAGTTAAACCTAGCCCATTTTATCTAACCTTAATTACCCTGCCGGGTAGTCTACTCTTGTTTACCCATTTCGGGTAGATTAAGTTTGGTTACCCAGTCAAGTAGTTTAGTTGCAGGTGCCAGCTATTCTGGATCCTCCTTCTAAATTTAGAATGTTAAATTTTAATTTCAAAATTTTAATTGAATTTTGAATTTAATTTCGAATTTTGATTGGATTTTGAATCTTGAATTTAATTTCAAATTTTTTAATTGAATTTTGAATTTTGAGTTTAATTTCGAATTTTGATTGAATTTTTAATTTTGAATTTAATTTTAAATTTTTAATTTAATTTTGAATTTTTAATTGAATTTTTAATTTAATTTTAATTTAATTTTAATTTTGTTTTATTTTTAATCGTTTTTCTTCTAGCTCCCCCTGGATCATAGCCTCGATATGGTCTATCGAGGTAATGTATTTGATCCTTAGGAACCCAATATTGTCCGAGTCCAATTTGATTGATCAGGTTGGACTTGGCAACCCATGCTTGGACCGTTTTTCTATTTGTTCTTTGTATGAGAGATAAATATGACTTATACTTCTTTTTCGATTTGTATCCTAGTCCAGTTCGATTATAGATTGCCCTTTGTGTTCCAAGAATCAAGTCAAGATTCTTGGATCCCAAGGAAAATCGTTCTAAGGTTGTCTTCAAATCCTTGACTTGACTTTTCAGATTGGAATTCTCTTCCTCAAGTTTTTGAACTTGAGTTGAGGTTCCAGCCTGAACTGGATTAGTCAAAGATTCGTTATTAGTCGTTTCTTTAAGGAGTGTTACCTCCTTCAGAAGCGACTTGATTCGAATTTTGGACTTAGCTACTTTATGCATTAAATAATTAATCAAGCCATATAAATGATTTTTACTTACAGAGGGATTTGGCCCTTCGGAAACGGATGCGGATCCGTGGCTTCTCTCGGACTCGGCTTCCGATTCGTCCTCGCTTCCAGATTCGTTGGTGTAGTCCCGGGCTGTCAACGCGAGAAAATTCATCTGCTCAAGTTCTTCGTTGTCGGATTCCTCGGAAGAAGACTCGTCCCATGTTGCTTTCAAGGCCTTCTTCCTTTTTGGTTTCTTTGGATCCTTTTGGTTCGGGCAGTTTGCCTTGATGTGCCCCTTCTGATTGCACCCGTAGCAGGTCACTTCGAATTTGACCTTTGAGCTTGGTTGGGCTTCTTTGGACTGGATGACCTTTCTGACATCCTTTTTGTTGAAGCCCTTCTTTTTGCAGAGTTTCTTTGTCACACCCCAGAGGAGTCCCTGTCCGAGAAAATTTCGGCAGCATCTCCCCTGTACAATGGACAATCTGAAACTTTTCTACATCCTCACATACCTAAGCCACAGGCGGCTGGAATAATAAAAACAATAAAAATACAACCACACATTCCACGCAGTTTATATAACAAGTAAACAGAAAGATAATACCCTGACTCGAAATCAACCCTACTCCACTACACTCGTAAAGCTCAAATCCGATGAACTCACCTCTTCTGTCGTCCAGGCAGGCATGTAGTAGATAAATCCAAATCCAAATCCATCGACATAATAAAATCCATACAATGTCCATAAGTAAAATAATCCAAAACATAACAAGATCAAAACAGTCTAGAACAGAAAAGAAACCAAAAGAAAACCAATCATATCCTCGAGGTCTGTAGGGACCAGCAACTGGAACTCTCTCCTGACAACATCAACCTGAAAATATCAACAATGGAGGCGGGGTGAGTCCAACACTCAGCAGGTACAATTGATATACAAAGTAGGGAAATAACACCTAGCACTAATCATGCGTACAGTCTCCTGATAAGAAAGATAAAAATGCATCTGAAGTGAACAGGAGAGAAACTGTACTAACCAGGACCTGAGTATAAGGACAAACAGTCCGAGTGGTATAGGAATCCTGTATGCATGTCAAACATAGGTATCCAAACAATATGCAGCATATAAATGCAGCAAGCACAAACACAAACAATAAATGCATCATGCATATGATGCCAATGATCCGTCCTGGTCACCCCTGATGCCAGTCGATCATCTCACACAATAGTGAGGTAGGGCTGTGACAACCGTGCACTCTGTCGTCACTACTCCTGATGAGTGATCGAGTGGACGGGATGCTGTCGGAGTACACCTATCCTCCTACCCCAAATCATAAATGGGGGAGCACAATGCTCTCAACTCCCGATACACGATGACGGGGAGGAATCCCTGTCGGATAACACGTTGTGTCACACTACCCATGAGCGGACCAACGGTGCCTAACAGAGTCCCTGCTGCAACACACTCTGCCTGAATCGACCACTAACCCATGAGTGGTGGTGTGTGCAGATCCATGTAACTGGCGATGTGCTCAACAATAATGGAGCGGACTATCGCACAGCATGCAATCATGCAAATGGTGCATGGCAATAAATATAAAAACATCCTGACCTAATCCATATATATAGAAAAGTGCACCCTAGGTCAACGAATCATATCGAATCAAAGGTACACAGAAGGTATAAAAACATAGGTCCTGAACATGATGAAGCATGGTATATCACTACCCCCTATAAGCATGTATAAACAAATAAAGTATACATGGGATGCAAATCAAGCAATCAATCAATCATGTATCAGATATTGGGTAGTGACTAACCGAAACAAATAAAGGACATAATTAATGCAACTTGTTAAATTCACTACTATGTATATCAAATGACATAAGTCAAAAGTACCCGCCTCCGATAAAATGGTCCAAATCTGACTCCGAGATACTCGTCTCGCGTCAAAGTCCTGTGCCACCAAAATATATATATATATATTTTATTTAGCTAATATTCAAATGAATGGCTAAATAAAATCCTTAAGGTTAAATTAGGATAAAACCCTAACCAACTTACAACAAAATAATAATACCTAACTAATATCAAGTTCGAAACATGAACTATAATTTACCATGTATCAAAACGTACCTAAATCACTTCATAACCAACTCCACAATATTCATTGATCGGATTAGTGCTCAACATGGAAACTAACCTTAGTAACCTCTTTTTTTTTTCAATCCTCAACTGAAGCAAGATCGCTGCAATAAATCAACAAGCCCCAAAACTGAATGCCCAACTATTAGGTCACTGCCGGATAGGATCTACTGTAGAGCAAAGTGATTAACCCTAAGAGATGTTACTACCAAAACAAACTACGCCAATTTGCACAACATCACTTACAAAAATCTAATATCAACCATGTCTTACCTAAAGCGGTGTCAATGGCTTCCTCTTTGGTAAATTGTGCATCTAACCAATAACACCCTACTGTTGGCTCATGATCCGGAAAACCCACTGCTGAATGCTGGAGAGACTCTTGCTCTCGGAGCCGAAACCAAAGTTTAAATGGTTGCTGCGATGGGTGAAGAAAGAACCCATCGGTGGAAATCTAGTGCTCGGCAGAACCTGGTGGCCGGCTGTCGTCGCTAGGGCAGAGGCTCTGCTCGACGATCGGAGGGAAGGCTCTAGGGCTGAGGAAGGCCGGCGACAGCGCTGGGTCGGTGGCAGCGAAGCAAACTCGGCGGCGGCACAACCAAATCTAGGGCACGGCTGACAAGGGCAGCGGCGCCGGCAGAGCTCGCCGGCGCTTGGGAGAAGAGAAGAAGATAAAGAAAAGATCCAGCAATTTGGGCGGCACCGTGAGTCGATCCCACGACCTCGAGGTCACGGGAACACCACCGGCTGAGGAGGATAACCCGACAACCATACCCCTGGTCGGCGGCGAAGACGCGACAGTGTGGATCGGTGCCGGCGAGTCACCCGCAAGAGAATAGAGAGAGGAAGAAGAGAGGTCGCATCGGGGAAGAGAGGAAGAAGAGTCGGGATCGACGGTTTGGGGGAAATAAAAAGAAAAGGAAAAGGTTTTATAAATAAAACATTTCCTTCATTAAACGGCTATCCCAAACAGGCGTAATCCGAACCCGAAATTGATCCCCTCAAAACCAGTCTTACGAGCTCCGAAAAATTCCTAGAAAATTTCTAAAAATTCCGGAAAAATTCCTTATTAATATTCGCCTATTTTTCGGTATTTTACATTCTTTACCAGGTTGACTATTTCGGTTGTAAGCTCGTCGTCATCTTCCGAATCTGGTTCTTCTTCTGACTCTGGTTTGGTTCTGCGCTTTATCTTTGATTTGTGCATTCTCCCTGTTCCTGTAACCAAAGCCAACCCTTTCTCGGTCGGGTGTGCATTAGTCTGTTCATGAAGTTCGAATTCTGCAAAAAGTTCATCTAACTTAATGGTAGATAGTGTTGGGTTTTTCGGGCCGCGAAAACCGCGTTTTCGCGTCGCGGAAACCCCGAATCACCCTAGCCATAGGATCTCGTGCGAAGAAAAATTTCGAAAACACGAATACGAGTTTCAAACTACGATCTACAGTAGATCTACAAAGGAAAAACATTTATACCTTTGAAGCGTGCCCTCGCAAATCCCGCTCGTCCAACGGTACACCGGATCTCGAAGTTGTCAATGTAGACAACTCTCTAGTGATATCCACACGAACAAGAGGTGTTCTCTAACACTCAAGGATGGAGAAAAGAGTACCCCAAGTGTGCTAGCACTTTCTAGGGCTCTCGGGTAGGATTTGGGAAAAGAAAAGATAGATAAGAGAATTCTATGTGACAATCACTCTACCTTTTCTTCATGGAACTCAAACACATTCTCCTTCTTTCTTGCTTGAAAAACTTTCGGTCAAGAGAAGAGGAGAGGGAGAGCTTGAGGAAGAGAGCTTGGAGAGGATGGAATCAATTCTCACCTTGAATGAAAATCAATTTTCTTTACTCCCTTAGTGGCCGGCCACACCAATTGTAACCCCCTTCATTAATGTGGCCGGCCACATTAAAGCAAAGGAGAGAATGTAACTTCCATTAGGTGGCATTCTCTTGATGATGTGGCACTTTATGATTGGTCCACATCTTACCAACTCACTAATGATGTGGCAAAAGGGTCAAGTCAAACTTGACTCTTACTCTTCCTCTCAAGTCAAGTCAAACTTAACTTAATCTCTCTAATGGTTGATCTAATCCAACCATTTGATTCAAACTAATTTAATATAATGAATCTAATTCATTTAATTAAATTGATTCAATGAGTCATAATCTAAATTAGACTCATTGAACACATGAATCAAATTAAGTCCAACTCAATTAGCCCAATTAGGATTACTCTTAATCCAATTTGATTCATCAAATGAATCTAATCCTTTTTGGTTCATCATATGAACCTAATCTCCATCCACTTGTTCTTTGTGTGTGACCCAATAGGTTCTTGTAACGTTGGCAATGCCCCTAAACTCATTTAGAAGCATAAGTAATGAGCGGTATCTAGCAATACATCATTACTACCCAAGTTACAAGAATGTCGAGATCCGACATCACCTTGTGACTACTAATTGTGACTCCTCACAATATATGACAAGTGTCCTTCTATCCTAGACATCTAGATTGGTCAATGTGAGGCATAGACCGTGTCAGCCTCTGACCAATCTAAATCTTGAACTCCAAATAGACTCACTAAATCAAATGAGCTCAATATCCTATATTGACTCATTTGGGCATGGTCATGCACTTCGTGGTCTCACTCTATCAAGAATACTGATGTCTCTCCCGTCATATAGGAGGGATAGATCCCATCTACATCACTCACATCCCTCTCCATAATTCGTTACATACCCAGTAATCGCCTTTATAGTTCACCCAGTTACGGGTGACGTTTGACGAAACTAAAGTACATATCTCTTTATGTAGGGATCCATGGTGACTTCAGGTCTAAGGACTAGTAGTCATACTAATAGTCACATGAGAAAGTATATGACACTCATATAACGATCCATGATACTTTCTCATGGCGGGTCATTCAGTATACATTCTCTAATGCATACCCATGTGTCAACTTGATATCTCTATATCCATGACTTGTGAGATCAAGTCATCGAGTTGACCTACATGCTAGTCTTATTGCATTAACATTGTCCCTGAATGTTAATACTCGACTAGGAATGATTTAGAGTAGTGTTCCCTATATCATCTCACTATCGACTCATCCAATTGATTGATATAGGTAAGAACCTTCTACTCTAGGACGTTATTATACTTAGTTTATTTGGCACCAATACAAGTAAGTATAATAACCAAAAACCAAATGCCTTTATTTATATAGAATATGATACAATAAGTCCAAAATACAATTATCAAATGATTGGCTTTAGGGCTCTAGCTAACAGATAGGTCCTTAGAAACCTTGTAGGCATCTACCATGGATGCCCACAAGGTGTTCCTCGGAATGGCGTTTAAAGAGTACCTTATGATGTCCCGGTTATCTTCCTTCTATCCAATTACATGAAGACCATTGAGCAGATCTTGAATCCGGGCGTGGAGTTGGGCAGCTGTCTCACCTTCCTGCAGTTTGATATTAAATAATTTATTGAAGATTAGGTCTCTTTTACTTACTTTGGTGTCGGACGTTCCTTCGTGAAGTTCAATGAGCTTCTCCCACAGCTCCTTGGCACTGTTGAAGGGGCCGACGCGGTTAAGTTCTTCTTTTGATAGGTCACACTGGAGGGTGCAGGTCGCCTTGGCATTAGCTTCCACCTTCTTAATCAGAGATGCCTCCCAGTCCTCGTATGGTAGTGGCTTGCCGGCGGTATCAGTTGGTAGTTGGAGTCCGGTTTTGACGATCATCCAGACTTCAAAATGAGTATGGAGGAGATATGCCTCCATCCAACCCTTCCAGTACCCAAAGTCGTCTCCGGTGAATAGCGGGGGGCGGGTTGTACTGTAGCCTTCTTGAAGGGCCATTTTAGATCAACTATGAAGAAAATAAACAACAAGAAAATTCCAGGACTTGGTCCTGGATTAGTAGTGTGGGAAGTAAAAAAACTAGAACACGAACTCGGGTGGTGTTGCACCAACCTCGAGCAAAAAAAACCGATTCGAGAAAAGAATTAGAATATAGCTATAAAGCTAAATTCTAATTGACTCCGAAAAATCTGAAAATACCACGAAAAAAAAAATATTTTGAATGGTGGTTGCACCGATTCAAAACGACTCTGCTCTAATACCAATTGAAGAATTGAAAGCGCTAGAGGGGGGGGGGGGGTGAATAGCGCTCGTGGCTATTTTAGCGATTTAAAACTAAGAGTAGAAACGCAGCGGAAAGTAAATGCAAACACACAGAGACGCAAGTGGTTTACTTCGTTCGGAGCCTATCTCGACTCCTACTCGAAGGCCCGCGGTCCTTGACCGCTTTCAGTGGGCAACAACTATATGTCGGAAAGATGATTACAAGTTGGAGTACAATTAAGTGCAATAAAGGAAATATACCAACAAAAAGATAACAGAGAACTTTGGAGTGATTCGTTGGAGTAGCATAGCATTGTTGAGGCGTTAGCAGCAGCACACGGAAGAGAGGCTTGATCCTAAGGGATTGACCCTTAGGTGGTAGACTTGGAGAAGGGACCTCCAAGCAAAAGGTAAGCCTAGTAGGTCAGATAGACTTACAGATATAGGCTAGGTTGTTTGTTTGTGTTTGTATGATTGTTTTATAGGAACCTGGAGCTAGAAGAAAAACAAAGAACAGACAAATACAAATGGGTGAACTAAACTTGACTCAGGTCGAACCGGACCTAAATTGATTCAAGTAGACCGACTGGGTTCGGTCTAGATTGCTGAGTTGTCAAAAATATTGACATGGAAGATGATGTGGAAAAAGATCATCTTTATGATTTGGACCAGGATAAAGATAAGCTAGATGATAAGGATAGAGATAAAGCTTGATCTAGATATTCCTTCATCTAGATATGGCTTTATCCAGATATGCTTCATCCATATCTGAGACTTCATCCAGATAAGAGTTGATCCAGATAAGGATCTGATCCAACTCTATAAAAGAAGATGAATGCTCTATGTGTTAGTTAGAGCCCTAGAGCCAATCATTTGATGATTGTATGGACTCATTGTATCATATTCTTGTATATTAATAAAGGCATTTGTTTGGTTATTATACTTATTTGTATTAGTGCCAAATAGACTAAGTATAATAGCGTCCTTGAGTAGAAGGTTCATACCTATATCAATCGATTAGTTGAATCGATAGTGAGATGATATAGGGAACACTACTCTAAATAATTCCTAGTCGAGTATTAACATTCAGGGACAATGTTAATACAATAAGACTAGCATGTAGGTCAGCTCGATGACTTGATCTCGCAAGTCATGGATATAGAGATATCAAGCTGACACATGGGTATACATTGGAGAATGTATACTGAATGACCCGCCATGAGAAAGTATCATGGATCATAATATAAGCGTCATATACTTTCTCATGTGGCTATTAGTATGACTATTAGTTCTTTGACCTGAAGTCACCATGGATCTCTACATAAGGAGTTATGTACTTTGGTTTCGTCAAACGTCACCCGTAACTGGGTGGACTATAAAGGCGATTACTGGGTATATAACGAATTATGTAGAGGGATGTGAGTGATGTAGATGGGATCTATCCCTCCCATATGACGGGAGTGACATCGGTATTCTTGATAGAGTGAGACCACTAAGTGCATGGCCATGCCCAAATGAGTCAACATTAGATGTTGAGCTCATTTGATCGAGTGAGTCTACTTGAGTTCAAGATTTAGATTGATTAGAGGATGACACGGTCTATGCCTCATATTGATCAATCTAGATGTCTAGGATAGAAGGACAATGTCACATATTGTGAGGAGTCACAATTAGTAGTCACAAGGTGATGTCAGATCTCGACATTCTTGTAACTTGGGTAGTAATGATGTATTGCTAGATACCGCTCATTACTTATGCTACTAAATGGGTTTAGGGCATTGCCAACGTTACAAGAACCTATAGGGTCACACACTTAGGACAATTAGATGGAGATTAGGTTCATATGATGAACCAAGAGGATTAGATTCATTTGATGAATCAAATTGGATTAAGAGTAATCCTAATTGGGCTAACTTGAGTTCGACTCAAGTTGATTCATGTGTTCAATGAGTCTAATTTAGATTTTGACTCATTGAATCAATTTAATTTAATGAATTAGATTCATTATATTAAGTTGGCTCGAATCAAATGGTTAGATTAGATCAACCATGGTAGAGATTGGTTCAAGTTTGACTTGACTTGAGAAGGAAGACCAAAGGTCAATTTTGACTTGACTTTTTGCCACCTCATTGGTGAGTTGGCATTAGGTGGACCAATAATGATGTTCCACATCATCATGGGTGCCACCTCATGGAAGTTACAAAGCCATTTTCATAATATCTTCATATTAATTGCAATTAATGCAATTAATTTGGGAGTTTTACAAGGTAGAGTGGCCGGCCACTTTGTGATGAGTGTGGATTTCATTTTTCATTCAAGTGGTGTAACTCCTTCTTCTTCCTTGTGTTCTCTCCTTGCTCTCCCTCCTCTTCCTTGCCGTGACCTATCAAGGTGCTAGCACACCTTTGTTTAGGTTTTCTCCATCAAGAATTGTTCGTGTGGATACTTCTAGAGGACCGACGCTTGACGGTCTAGAGATCCGGCAACTTCTTGGACGAGCGGGAACGCGAAGGGCTTCACTACAAGGGTAATGATCTTAACTTTAGTGTAGATCTAAAATTTTTACAAACTCGTACAAGAAAAAGTTTTTTTTGAAAAGTTTTGTTTACGAATCTTTGCACGAGATTCATGGCTTTGGGTGACTCGGGGTTTCCGCGACGCGGAAAAGCGGTTTTCGCGGCCCGACGAACCCAACAGTGGTATCAGAGCCACGTGCAAAGACTTGTACGAGTTCGTTTGTATTTTTATGAAAAATATACCTTCTGTGATTTTCTGTAAAAATTGAGTTTTTAGAGTTTTTATGAGTAATTTTTCCGTAGAAGCGAAGCACAAGTGTCTCGGCACTTGTAGGCTTCGGCTACCGGAAAGTTTTCTTTTAAACGGCTTCGTTTTGCCCCAAATCCGTTTGGGACAGTGGGGTCGGGTGCCATTAGATCGCAAAGGAGCAACTCACGATGGTTAGATCGTGGGTAGGGGCATTGCCCCTAACCCCGCAAGGGAATTTGTTTCGCGATTGCACCCGAAATCGCTAAAAATGAACCCGCCGGGAAGATTTTTCCGAAACGGCAATGTCTCGACCCAAATCGTTTTGGGACAGCGGGTTTAGGCGCTATTGGATCGCAAAGGAACCCTCGCGATGGTTAGATCGCGGGTAGGGGCGCTGCCCCTGGGCCCCGCAAGGGGATCCGTTCCGCGATTGCGCCCGAAACCGCTAAATGGGAGGGACCGCCGGGAAATTTTACTCATAAAAATTGTAAAAATTATTTTAAAATTACAGAAAAATATATAATTTTGAATTATATATTAATTTGTGATAGTCATGGGCCAAAATACCCAATAAGATTGGATTTGTGTTGTAATTCATAATATGGCCTGCGTGCCGTCATATGATTGTGTGTGCTGTATTTTTATTTTTTTTTCCCACGGCCTGCGCGTCGTGCCTTTCTCTTATTCTGGTTGTAAATTAGATTTAGACTCGAATGTAACTCGAGTTTCAAATTGTAATGTACAAATTGGAGCGGTGGAGGGTCCACACGAGACGGAGTTCCGAGGCGGGCACGAGCAACACAAGGTGGTCAAAGGGAGGAGCTTGGAGAAGCTGTTGACCCTAGGTTGACCATTCGAACTTCTCATTGTCTTGAGAAGATCGTAGTAGGGCCATGACTAAATCACAAATAGATTAATTAATTAATTGTTATGTATCTGATGCATGTTTAATAATTAATTAATTAATTAATTAGTGCCTTAACGATTAGATTAGATCTAAGTCGTGCACATGATGCACCCTTGCGATTAGATTAGATCTAAGTCGTGCACAAGATGCATCCTTCTCGATTAGATTAGATCTAGATCGAACCAACTCTAAATGCCTAACCGTACCGTGATACCTATCACTACCTCGATCACATGTATTGTTGAATCTGCCAAAGCAGAGCAATACATATTATCTTGGCAGGGTACGGAGGGACAATCTTGGTCCCGCCTATCAACGCATGGGTGAATACAAACTCAATTAGATTGAGTATTCCTAGTTACTCGGTTGGATCGAGTCAACTATAGGCATTCTTCCAATGGTTGGAAAGGTATGACAAAATCACGTTTATATTAATTCTCGGGCGTATTAGACAAAGCTAACTCGAGTTTTAATATAAATGCGGATTTTATTCTATAAACAAGAGTTGCATAGAGATGTAATTGGTAATCGTTACCTACCGATCATACTAAGCCTTGGGCGTATTAGCCAAAGCTAACTCAAGGGTTAGTATGATGTGGATCTTGTCCCACATGAATTATAGTATTCAGTGGGAGCATCATTTAGTTAAAGGCCTAATTAAATGATTTTTAAAGGAATATGATATTTATTTCTTCAAATTTTCTGTTGTAGATAACCATGACGTCGAACACGAATTCCTTCTCCCTGCGATCTGTCCTTGAGAAGGACAAGCTCAACGGAGCGAATTTCCTGGACTGGTACAGGAACTTGAGAATAGTTCTCACCCAGGAACGTAAACTGTACGTTCTGGAGCAGCCCATTCCGGAGGCTCCTCCCGCCAATGCCCCGCGAGCAGACAAAGATGCTTACAAGAAGCATCAAGACGACGCATTAGATGTGTCCTGTCTAATGCTTGCGACCATGAACTCAGAGCTTTAGAAGCAACACGAGTTGATGGGCGCTTACGATATGGTTGAGCATCTTCGCCAACTATATTAGGGACAAGCGAGGCATGAGAGATTTGAGATCTCAAAGGCACTGTTTCAGTGCACGATGTCAGACGGGGCTCCTGTAGGTCCTTATGTACTTAAGATGATTTGGTACATAGAGAACCTACAAAGACTGGGGTTCCCACTTGGCCAAGAGCTGGCCACTGACTTGATCTTGCAGTCCTTGCCGGATAGCTATAGTCAATTCGTTCTCAACTATAACATGAACGAGATTGACAAGCCACTGCCCAAGCTACTTAGTATGTTACGAACTGCTGAGATTAACCTTAAGAAGGTTAAGCCCATTCTGATGGTCCAGAAGCACAAGGGCAAGGGCAAGCCCAAAGGTAAGGGAAAGTCTCAAACCAAGGGCAAAGGCAAGGCACTGAAGCCTAAAGGAGGGGTCGCCAAGGATGCTACCTGCTTCCACTGCACTGGAAGAGGAACTGCAAGGTATACTAGGAGGATCTTAAGAAGAAGCGAAGTGAGACTTCCACTTCAGGTATATATGTTATAGAAGTCAATCTATCTATTTCTACATCATGGGTATTAGATACTGGATGTGCTTCTCACATTTGTACTGATGTGCAGGCGCTGAGAAATAGCAGAGCATTGGCAAAGGGCGAGGAGGACCTACGAGTAGGCAATGGAGCACGGGTGGCTGCTGTTGCTGTAGGAACTTATCAGCTATCTCTGCCCTCTGGGCTTGTACTAGATTTAGATGTGCCTGCTCTTACTAAGAACATAGTTTCAGTTTCTTGTTTAGACAAGAAAGGATACTCTTTTATAATAAAAGACAAAAGTTGTTCTGTTTATTTGAAAGATATGTTCTATTGTAGTGCACCACTAATAAACGGACTCTATATTCTAGACCTTGAGAGCTCTATCTATAACATTAGTACCAAGAGGTTCAAGTCAAATGACATGAACCAAACCTACCTCTGGCACTGTCGCTTAGGTCATATAAATGACAAGCGCTTATCCCAGCTCCATAAGGATGGTTTGCTGGACTCATTTGATTTAGAATCATATGAGATATGCGAGTCATGCCTACGAGGCAAGATGACCAAGACCCCCTTTAGTGGGCATAGCGAGAGAGCAACTGATTTGTTAGGACTCATACATAGTGATGTATGTGGCCCTTTCAATGTCGCTGCTAGAGGCGGTTATAGGTACTTCATCACATTTACTGATGACTTCAGTAGATATGGTTATGTGTATTTGATGACACATAAATCTGAATCCTTTGAAAAGTTCAAAGAATTCAAGAATGAAGTACAGAACCAGCTTGGCAAGAGTATTAAAGTACTTCGATCAGATCGAGGTGGTGAATACTTAAGCCATGAGTTTCGTGACTACTTAGCTGAGTGTGGGATTTTATCTCAACTCACTCCTCCTGGAACACCACAGTGGAATGGTGTATCCGAAAGGAGGAATCGTACCTTATTAGATATGGTACGATCTATGATGAGTCACACAGATCTTCCGACATATCTATGGGGATATGCTCTAGACACGGCAGCTTTCATACTCAACCGAGTTCCATCAAAGGTCGTGATAAAGACACCATATAGGATATGGACTGGGAGTGATGCCCAGGTGTCTTTTATGAGAGGATTTGGGGTTGTGAGGCTTACATACAACGTCAAGTCTCAGACAAATTAGGACCCAAATCCGACATGTGCTATTTCATTGGATATCCCAAGTAAACTAAGGGATATTACTTCTACATTCCCAGTCAGCACAAGATAGTTGTGGCAAAGACTGGGGTCTTTCTAGAAAGGGACTTTGTTTCTAGAAAGACTAGTGGAGCGCGTTCGATCTTGAAGAAGTTCAAGATGCGAACAATAGCATTGATGCCTCGATGGAAATTGAACTGGAACCACAAAGTGTTGTGGATGATGTTGTTCCACAAGGAGTTGAGGACCAACAGCCAGTTCAAGTAGACATACCTCTTCGCAGGTCTGATAGGGTACGTCGTCAGCCTGAGAGATACTCATTTCTCTTGTCTGACCATGATGACATTGTGCTCATAGAGGATGAGCCTACCACCTATCAAGAAGCTGTGATGAGACCAGATTCCGAGAAATGGCTAGAAGCCATGAGATCCGAGATGGAATCCATGTACACCAACCAAGTATGGACTTTGGTTGATCCACCTGAAGGGGTAAAACCCATTGGGTGTAAGTGGGTCTTTAAGAGAAAGACTGACATGGATGGATTTATCTATAAGGGTCGCTTGGTAGCTAAAGGTTTCAAGCAGATTCATGGTATTGACTATGATGAAACCTTTTCTCCAGTGGCGATGTTTAAGTCCATTCGGATCATGCTTGCTATTGCAGCCTACCATGACTATGAGATATGGCAGATGGATGTCAAAACCGCGTTTCTGAATGGAAACCTACTCGAGGATGTGTACATGACACAACCTGAGGGTTTTGTAGATCCACAGCATACTAGCAGAGTATGCAAGCTGCATAGGTCTATTTATGGACTAAAGCAAGCTTCTCGGAGCTAGAATCTTCGATTCGATGATGCAATCAAACAGTTTGGTTTCATCAAGAATGAAGATGAGCCTTGTGTCTACAAGAAGGTTGTAGGGGACATAGTTGTCTTCCTCATATTGTATGTGGATGACATACTGCTCATTGGGAAGGACATCCCTATGCTTCAATCTGTCAAGACCTGGCTAGGGAGTTGCTTCTCAATGAAGGACTTAGGTGAGGCATCCCGCATTCTAGGGATACAGATCTATAGAGATAGATCTAAGAGATTGCTTGGCCTAAGTCAAAGTACATACATTGACAAGGTACTCCTTCGGTTTGCCATGCAGAATTCCAAGAAGGGATTTCTGCCGATGTCACATGGCGTGAGTCTTTCGAAGACTCAAGGTCCCTCTTCTAGAGAGGAGAGAGATCGCATGGATCAGATCCCTTATGCCTCATCCATAGGATCGATCATGTACGTCATGCTATGTACTCGACCTGATGTCTCGTATGCTTTGAGCATGACGAGTAGATACCAGTCAGATCCAGGTAAAAGTCACTGGATAGCGGTCAAGAATATTCTTAAGTACTTACGAAGGACTAAAGAATATTTCTTGATATATGGAGGCAATGATGAGCTAACTGTAAAGGGTTACAGTGATGCCAGCTTCCAGACCGATCAGGATGATTACCGATCGCAGTCAGGGTTTGTGTTTTGCTTAAATGGTGGTGCTGTGAGCTGGAAGAGTTCGAAGCAGGATACAGTAGCTGATTCTATAATAGAGGCCGAGTATATTGCTGCATCAGAGGCAGCAAAGGAGGAAGTTTGGATCCGCAAGTTCATCACTGAACTTGGGGTGGTTCCTAGCATCGCTGACCTAGTTGAGCTCTATTGTGACAACAATGGAGCCATAGCACAGGCGAAGGAACCTCGCTCACACCAAGCACATACTACGGCGCTTCCATCTCATTCGAGAGATTATCGATAGAGGAGATGTGAAGATTTGCAGAGTACCTACAGAGGATAACATCGCAGATCCCTTGACCAAGGCTTTGGCACAGAGAAAGCATGATGGTCACACTAGGTCATTAGGCCTTAGAGCCTATACTGATTGGCACTAGTGCTAGTGGGAGATTGTTAGTTAGAGCCCTAGAGCCAATCATTTGATGATTGTATGGACTCATTGTATCATATTCTTGTATATTAATAAAGGCATATGTTTGTTTATTATACTTATTTGTATTAGTGTCAAATAGACTAAGTATAATAGCGTCCTTGAGTAGAAGGTTCATACCTATATCAATCGATTAGTTGAATCGATAGTGAGATGATATAGGGAACACTACTCTAAATCATTCCTAGTCGAGTATTAACATTCAGGGACAATGTTAATACAATAAGACTAGCATGTAGGTCAGCTCGATGACTTGATCTCACAAGTCATGGATATAGAGATATCAAGCTGACACATGGGTATACATTGGAGAATGTATACTGAATGACCCGCCATGAGAAAGTATCATCGATCGTTATATGAGTGTCATATACTTTCTCATGTGGCTATTAGTATGACTATTAGTTCTTTCACCTGAAGTCACCATGGATCCCTACATAAGGAGTTATGTACTTTGGTTTCGTCAAACGTCACCCGTAACTGGGTGGACTATAAAGGCGATTACTGGGTATATAACGAATTATGTAGAGGGATGTGAGTGATGTAGATGGGATCTATCCCTCCCATATGACGGGAGTGACATCGGTATTCTTGATAGAGTGAGACCACTAAGTGCATGGCCATGCCCAAATGAGTCAACATTAGATGTTGAGCTCATTTGATCGAGTGAGTCTACTTGGAGTTCAAGATTTAGATTGATTAGAGGATGGCACGGTCTATGCCTCATATTGATCAATCTAGATGTCTAGGATAGAAGGACAATGTCACATATTGTGAGGAGTCACAATTATTAGTCACAAGATGATGTCGGATCTCGACATTCTTGTAACTTGGGTAGTAATGATATGTTGCTAGATACCGCTCATTACTTATGCTCCTAAATGGGTTTAGGGCATTGTCAACGTTACAAGAACCTATAGGGTCACACACTTAGGACAATTAGATGGAGATTAGGTTCATATGATGAACCAAGAGGATTAGATTCATTTGATGAATCAAATTGGATTAAGAGTAATCCTAATTGGGCTAACTTGAGTTCGACTCAAGTTGATTCATGTGTTCAATGAGCCTAATTTAGATTTTGACTCATTGAATCAATTTAATTTAATGAATTAGATTCATTATATTAAGTTGGCTCGAATCAAATGGTTAGATTAGATCAACCATGGTAGAGATTGGTTCAAGTTTGACTTGACTTGAGAAGGAAGACCAAAGGTCAATTTTGACTTGACTTTTTGCCACCTCATTGGTGAGTTGGCATTAGGTGGACCAATAATGATGTTCCACATCATCATGGGTGCCACCTCATGGAAGTTACAAAGTCATTTTCATAATAACTTCATATTAATTGCAATTAATGCAATTAATTTGGGAGTTTTACAAGGTAGAGTGGCCGGCCACTTTGTGATGAGTGTGGATTTCATTTTTCATTCAAGTGGTGTAACTCCTTCTTCTTCCTTGTGTTCTCTCCTTGCTCTCCCTCCTCTTCCTTGCTGTGACCTATCAAGGTGCTAGCACACCTTTGTTTAGGTTTTCTCCATCAAGAATTGTTCGTGTGGATACTTCTAGAGGACCGACGCTTGACGGTCTAGAGATCCGGCAACTTCTTGGACGAGCGGGAACGCGAAGGGCTTCGCTACAAGGGTAATGATCTTAACTTTAGTGTAGATCTAAAGTTTTTACAAACTCGTACAAGAAAAAGTTCTTTTTCGAAAAGTTTTGTTTACGAATCTTTGCACGAGATCCATGGCTTTGGGTGACTCGGGGTTTCCGCGACGTGGAAAAGCGGTTTTCGCGGCCCGACGAACCCATCACTATGTTCAAGATATCGATTCTTTTACTACTTATATTCCGTGTGCTCAAAAGGAAGGCTATGAAGTGAATCTTTGCTACCGGGGAAGCTCTAAGAAGGGTGCGCAACACTCAGGACTTCTGAATCGGCTCAGCAAAGTTTTTGTTTGTATTTCTTTTACTACAAGCTATATTTACTTTATCATTCTTTTATGCTTGTACTTGATAAATTGTAAGACGGATTTCTCCACCTTCGGAAAGCTTCCGGTAAGGAGACCACTAGTGAACTCACACTTGAGTGCGTAGGGCTTAGAAGTACTAACCCTGAGGGGTTGGGAACCAAGTAAATCCCACGAGTATTCTTTCCTTTAAGTTTTTATAATATTTCGCTGCGACTAACGCTTTGATAGAAAGAACAAACGAAATCGAAGCGAAAACGACTAGTCGATATTCACCCCCTCTATCAACGCCACCGATCCTACAATTGGTATCAGAGCATGAGGCTTTGATTGGACTAACCGCCGACAGAGCAAGCAGATCACGGATTAAGGGGGAGAAGGGTAAAAAGGTAATTTTACTTAATGTTAAATTTAAAATTACATATTATATACTTCAAGTGTAGGGAGAGAGACACAATAAAAATAAGTGCCCTACTTGTAAGAATCAAACGACACCACTGACAGCAAAGGAGGAATCATTGGCAGGAGTTCAGAGGAGAAAGGACCACATCCAATGTTTCAAGTGTCAGGAGTTCGAACACTATAAGAATCGTTGCCCAACATAGAAAATTGTGAAAAAAGTTAGTAATTTTATATTTTATGCGAATCCAATTTTTTTATATTATACTACATTCGAAAATTCAAATAAAAAATTTAAATTTAATTAATTGTGAACATTCAAATACTATGAAAAATTTAAATCTTAATAATAAAGATAATCAAGAAAGTATAGTTCTAAATAAAATTAATCATAATCTTAATAAATTTTTTAACCAAGATAAATTCAAATTGGATGAAACAAATCTAACTAATTCAAACTTAATTAATTTAAATAATAATTCTAGAAATTTAAATAATAATTCTAAATATTCAATTAATTATTCTAGAAATTCAAATAATTATTCTGAAAATTTAATTATCAATTATGAAAATTCAAATAAGAAATCCAAAAATTCAAATAGTAATTCTGAAAATTTAAATAATAAATCTAAAAATTCAAATAATAAATCTGGAAATTTAAATAATAAATTTTAAAATTCAAATAATAAATATAAAAATTCAAATAATAATTCTAGAAATTTAAATAATAATTCTGAAACATTTAATTAATAATTCTGGAAATTCAAATAATAATTCTAGAAATTTAAATAATTATTATGAAATTTAATTATTAATTCTGAAAATTTAAATAATAATTTTGATTCTGAAACATTTAATTAATAATTCTGGAAATTCAAATAATTATTCTGAAAATTCAAATAATAATTCTAGAAATTTAAATAATTATTATGAAACTTTAATTATTAATTCTGAAATTTTAAATAATAATTATGAAAGTTCAAATAATTATTCTGAAAACTTAAATAATAATTCTAAAAATTTAATTATTTATTTTTGAAATTTAATTAATAATTATTCTGAAAAATTAATTAATAATTCTGGAAAATTAAATAATAAATCTAAAAATTCAATTATTAATTATTATAATTTAATTAACAAATCTAAAAATTTAGATTTAATTAATTTAATAAATTTAAATAAATTAATTAATAAAAATATTAAAAAATAATAAATATTTAATCAATAAAATGACCAAGTTTATCTTGAACTAGATAAGATTAGACAAAATTTGAATAAAATTTTTAATCTATTTGGTGAATATAATTCAAATTCTAATTTGATTAATATCAACTGAACAAGATAAACAAAAGTTGAATAAATCAAATTTAGTTAATAATTTATAATTAAATATTAAAATAATTAATAATCAAGATAATCTTAGAGATATCAATTCAAAAGATAAGATAAATTCTAATCTTATAAATTTAAATCCTAAAAATTACAAATTAAAACTCAAAAAATCCAAAAATCAAATCTACAAATTTTAATTCAAATGATAATGGTAAAAAATTAAATTAAATTAATTATAATAATTACCTATTAATTATGAAACAATTAATAATTTAAGTCTTAAAAATTCAAAATTAAATCTTAAAAATTTAGGAAATAAAAATTCAAATATTAATAATTATAATTTAATTGCAAAAAAATCGAACCTAACCAATTATAATAGTGTACCATTTAATTATGAAATAATGAATAATAAATTTAAATATAAAAATTTAAGAAATGGAATCTACTAATTTTTACAAAGTAAACCAAAATTAAAATTAATAATAATAGTAAAATAAATAAAAGTTTGATAAATTCAAATCTTATGATAAACTCTAACTTAAATACAATAAATTCGAAATTAAATCTTAAAAATGTAGATATAATTATTAAAAAAATATTATTCAACAATTAAGATAAAATTAATCTAATGGTTTAACCAACGAAGATAAAATTTTAATTAAAATAAATCCAAATATAATTTGATTAATTCCCATCTTACGAATATAGTAATTCTAAATTAAAACTAAAAATTTGAAAACAAATCTTAAAAATTTAGAAGATAAAAGTTCAAATTTTAATTATAATTTAAATACATTAACTCAGTATAATAAAGCTATAAAATCAAGATTAAAATTTAAAATTAATTACCATAATTCAACAAGATAAACCAACAAATTTTAGTAAGTATATAGTCAAAAGTTAAATCAAAACTAATTATGAAACTAATTACAAATCTAACCTTATGAAATAATTAAAATAATTAAAATGTGTCAACTAAATGTATCAAATCGAGAATTTGATTCATCCTTATAAATGAACTATAAATTGCTTGACTTGTTTGACACATGCATACTTGCCATGTACATGCATTATTAAATATTAATTTATCAATAAATGTTATGTCATTCATACTAGTATTTTATTCATGCTTAATCTAGAATGATTAAGGACTTAGTGTTGATTAATACTTGATTAGTTAGACCAAGGGTTCTAAGGAAGAAAGTTAAATATTCAATTTCTTAAAAAATTTATCTAAAAGTGGTTGTTGTTTCAATACCCAAGAAAGTATCGTGCCTCGCCACAGCCTGGAAGTCATTATTGAAATAAATATTTAACCAACTAACTGTCAAACCCTAACCTAACTCAAGTGTAAATCAATTCTTAGATTCCAACTTAAATTTTAAATCAGATAAAACTGACAAAATATCTCACAAAACTCATAAGGGTACCCTGATTGATTGTGCTGAGACACTTAAAATGGGTGAGATGATAAGGACTATTAAATTGAAAATACTTTGAAAAAGTTTTCAAAATTCATAGATATTTTTCTAAAAATTATTTTTAAAATAGTAATTTAACATAATAATGTTTTAATGAATTTCATACTTGATTGGGTGTACTTATATATAAATTTTGAAAAATCTATATACTTGAAAAATATTGATTATTGTCAAGTACTAGTCCCCTAGGCACTTAGGTAAATTTCCTCGTGGTTAATAAGGATAATCAAGGTGTGTCAAGTTAAGGGGGAGGTTCTTTTTTAGGAAAATGCTTAAAAAAAGTTTTGGAATTTTTTTTTATAATTCTTTTTAAATCTTTGAAAACTCTTTGAACAATCTAGATATGTTTTCCTTTTGAAAAATCACACTTGAAAATATTTAGAAAACTTATTTTGAAAATTTATGTTTTGAAAAATATATGTTAACTGATCTTTTGATTTGGATTAACCCCTAAACATATAGACACTCTTCCTTGTGGTTAACAAGGATTCTTAAGGATGTATCAGGATAAGGAAAGACCTTATAAAAAGATCGATATAAGTTTAAAAATTCTTTCAAAATTCATTTGTAAATCTTTGAAAGTTCATTTGAAAATTCATTTTGAATTTTTTTGACAAATATTTTTGAAAACTTACTTTGAAAATTCTTTGAACTTCTTTTTGGAAAACTCTTTGAAAAAGTTAGTTTGAAAACACTTTTGAAAACTTTTGAAAATACTTTCCTTAAAAAATTTTAGAAAATACTTTTAAAAATACTTTAGTTGTTCTTTTAATTTGGATCAATCTCTAAGACACATAAGATGTATTCCTTATGGTTAACAAGGTCCTAAGAAAGTGTCAGATTCAGGAGGAGTCCAGATTGAAAGATCAAACATAGTTTTCAAAATTCTTTCAAAGTTAATTTTAAAAATTCTTTAAAACTATGTTTGAAATTTTTTTGAAAATTATTATATTTTTAACTACACTTTCAAAAATGATATTTTCAAAATAATGTTTGAAAATAAATGCTTTCATAAAGATTTCTCAAAGTATTTTTTAAATTGTTAGTGCAAAACCAAGGGAACCTTAGGTAATCTTTTTGATGTATGTCAAAGGGGAGAGTAGCCTTAAGTCTAAAAATATTTTGAATTCTAACTTTGGTATAAAATCCTAGAGGCCATATACCTAATTTAAGAAAATTATCAAACATCAAAAATGGGGAGATTGTTGTTGCAATCAGCCTCAAGAGTTTTGATGTTTGACAATATACCTAAGTCTAGTTAGTTTGACTAAAGGTTTATCCAAACAAAACATGATATTTGGAAGAGAGAAGTTGAGTCAGGAATATATGACTAGTAAAAGTCCCCTAACATAGGCAAGGGTAAGTCCTAGTGAGTGAAGGCAGGTAGTGGAAATCCTAGGGGGGGTAACCTTAGGTGGTGGAAGTCCTAGTGAGTGAAGCTAGGTGGTGAAAATCCTAGGGGGAGGTAACCTTAGGTGGTGGAAGTCCTAGTAAGTGAAGCTTGACCCTAGTGAGTGAAGCTAGGTGGTGAAAATCCTAGGGGAAGATAACCTTAGGTGGTTGAAGTCCTAGTGAGTAAAGCTAGACCCTAGTGAGTAAAGTTAGGTGGTGAAAATTCTAGGGGGAGGTAACCTTAAGTGGTGGAAGTCCTAGTGAGTGAAGCTAGACAGTGGAAATCCTAGGGGGAGGTAATCCTAGGTATGGTAAAGTCTTGGATGCTATCCAAGCATGAAGCCTAGTAGGTCAGATTGACTTACAAGAGTGCGACTTGATTTTAAGGGATTGACCCTTAGGTGGTAGACTTGGAGGAGGAACCTCCAAGCAAAAGGTAAGCCTAATAAGTTAGGTAGACTTACAGATATAGGTTAGGTTGCTTGTTTGTGTTTGTATAGTTGTTTTGTAGGAACCTGGAGTTGGAAGCAAAACAGAGAATAGACAAATGCACATGGGTGAACCAAACTTGACTTAGGTCGACGGACATGTAAGAAGGCTTGATAGACTGTTCTGGAAACTTGAGCAAGAAGAGTTTCTAGTCCTAGACAGTTATAGGATATGGGCATTGATGCAATCATTGTCAGAGTATCCTAGGGTAATAGCAAAGTATGTATGGGGACGTCATGAAGGACGGGTCACATATTCAGAATTGTGTGAGGAACTGCCTCACCATATGGGTGAAGAAGAACCTGAAGAGTTTGAAGAGTACCAGGAAATGTTCGAGAAAGATCCAGAAATGGATCTGATGGAGAATCCTGAAGCTGGCCCATCTGAGATTATCCCAAATGAGTCTAGGTTAATAGGGATAATATTGACTGTTGCACTAGTGTTTGTCCTAGTGGGAGCAATGCTGGCCAATCTAGTTTATTAGTGTTTTGTTTACTGTTATTATGTATGAACAGTGTTAGCTCATCTAGTTTTTGAGTCATATAATAATTTCTGTCGTTATGTATGAACAGAATTATATAATGAAAAGTTATGTTATATGTTAACAAACTTGGAAATGATTAGTTCATTTCATGACATGATTAGTTCATGTTGTTGGGTTTTTCGGGCCGCGAAAACCGCTTTTCGCGTCGCGGAAACCCCGAATCACCCAAAGCCGTAGATCCGTGCAAGGAAAAATTTTGAAAACACAAATACGAGTTTTATACTACAATCTACAGTAGATCTACAAAGGAAAACCCATTTTACCTTCGATGTGTGCCCTTGCAAAATCCCGCTCGTCCAAGGTACTTGTCGGATCTCCAAAGTATCAAGGTAGATACTTCTCTAGTGATATCCACACGAACAAGGAGTGTCTCTCACACTCAAAGGATGGAGAAGAGAGCCCCAAGTGTGCTAGCACTTTCTAGAGCTCTCGGATAGGATTTAAATGGAGGGAAAAAGAAAGAAGAAAGGAAACTCTTACACTCAAGAAGTAGTCTCCTCTTTTGTGACCTTCACCCTTTCTTTCTTCTCTTGGAATACAACTCAACCACCTTCTCTCCCTTCATGGAACCCACGACCAAAAGAGAGGAGAAAGCAAGAGAGAGCTAAGGAGGAAGAAGATGGAATGAATGAGAATGAATTGCATTCACTCTCCTTCATGTGTGTGTAACCCCTTTCCCATTTAATGTGGCCATTAAAGAGGGGATTTGTAACCTCCATGAGGTGTCACACACATGTGCAACCATGATGATGTGGAGCATCATCAATGGTCCACCTTATGCCAACTCACAAATGAGGTGGCAAATGGTCAATTCAGAATTGACCTTTGATCTTCCTTCTCAAATCAAGTCAAACTTGACCAAATCTCTCTCATGGTTGATCTAATCTAACCATTTGATTCAAGCCAACTTAATATAATGAATCTAATTCATTTAATTAAATTGATTCAATGAGTCATAATCCAAATTAGACTCATTGAACACATGAATCAACTTGAGTCTAACTCAATTAGCCCAATTTGGATTACTCTTAATCCAATTTGGTTCATCACATGTACCTAATCCAATTGGTTCATCACATGAACCTAATCCAATTGGTTCATCATATGAACCTAATCTCCATCCACTTGTTCTTTGTGTGTGACCCAATAGGTTCTTGTAACGTTGGCAATGTTTCTAAACTCCTTTAGAAACATAAGCAATGAGCGGCATCTAGCAATACATCATTACTACCCAAGTTACAAGAATGTTGAGATCCAACATCACCTTGTGACTACTAATTTTGACTCCTCACAATATGTGACAAGTGTCCTTCTATCCTAGACATCTAGATTGATTAATGTGAGGCATAGACCGTGTCATCCTCCAATCAATCTAAATCTTGAACTCCAAGTAGACTCACTCGATCAAATGAGCTCAACATCTAATGTTGACTCATTTGGGCATGGCCATGCACTTCGTGGTCTCACTCTATCAAGAATAGCGATGTCGCTCCCGTCATATGGGAGGGATAGATCCCATCTACATCACTCACATCCCTCTGCATAATTCGTTACATACCCAGTAATCGCCTTTATAGTCCACCCAGTTACGGGTGATGTTTGACGAAACTAAAGTACATAACTCCTTATGTAGGGATCCATGGTGACTTCAGGTCTAAGGACTAATAGTCATACTAATAGCCACATGAGAAAGTATATGACACTCATATAACGATCCATGATACTTTCTCATGGCGGGTCATTTAGTATACATTCTCCAATGTATACCCATGTGTCAGCATGATATCTCTATATCCATGACTTGTGAGATCAAGTCATCGAGCTGACCTACATGCTAGTCTTATTGCATTAACATTGTCCCTGAATGTTAATACTCGACTAGGAATGATTTAGAGTAGTGTTCCCTATATCATCTCACTATCGATTCAACTAATCGATTGATATAGGTATGAACCTTCTACTCAAGGACGCTATTATACTTAGTCTATTTGGCACTAATACAAATAAGTATAATAACCAAACAAATGCCTTTATTAATATACAAGAATATGATACAATGAGTCCATACAATCATCAAATGATTGGCTCTAGGGCTCTAACTAACAATCTCCCACTAGCACTAGTGCCAATCAGTATAGGCTCTAAGGCCTAAAGACCTAGTGTGACCATCATGCTTCCTCTGTGCCAAAGCCTTGGTCAAGGGATCTGCGATGTTAGCCTCTGTAGGTACTCTGCAAATCTTCACATCTCCTCTATCGATAATCTCTCGAATGAGATGGAAGCGCCGTAGTATGTGCTTGGTCCGCTGGTGTGAGCGAGGTTCCTTCACCTATGCTATAGCTCCATTGTTGTCACAATAGAGCTCAACTGGATCAGCAATGCTAGGAACCACCCCAAGTTCAGTGATGAACTTGCGAATCCAAACTGCCTCCTTTGCTGCCTCTGATGCAGCAATATACTCGGCCTCTGTTGTAGAATCAGCTACTGTGTCCTGCTTCGAACTCTTCCAGCTCACAACACCACCATTTAAGCAAAACACGAACCCTGACTGCGATCGGTAATCATCCTGATCGGTCTGGAAGCTAGCATCACTGTAACCCTTTACAGTTAGCTCATCATTGCCTCCATATATCAAGAAATATTCTTTAGTCCTTCTTAAGTACTTAAGAATATTCTTGACCGCTATCCAGTGACTTTCACCTGGATCTGACTGGTATCTGCTCGTCATGCTCAAAGCATACGAGACATCAGGTCGAGTACATAGCATAGCATACATGATCGATCCTATGGCTGAGGCATAAGGGATCTGATCCATGCGATCTCTCTCCTCTCTAGAAGAGGGACCTTGAGTCTTCGAAAGACTCACGCCATGTGACATCGGCAGAAATCCCTTCTTGGAATTCTGCATGGCAAACCGAAGGAGTACCTTGTCAATGTATGTACTCTGACTTAGGCCAAGCAATCTCTTAGATCTATCTCTATAGATCTGTATCCCTAGAATGTGGGATGCCTCACCTAAGTCCTTCATTGAGAAGCAACTCCCTAGCTAGGTCTTGATAGACTGAAGCATAGGGATGTCCTTCCCAATGAGCAGTATGTCATCCACATACAATATGAGGAAGACAACTATGTCCCCTACAACCTTCTTGTAGACACAAGGTTCATCTTCGTTCTTGATGAAACCAAACTGTTTGATCGCATCATCGAATCGAAGATTCCAGCTCCGAGAAGCTTGCTTTAGTCCATAAATGGACCTATACAGCTTGCATACTCTGCTAGTATGCTTTGGATCTATAAAACCCTCAGGTTGTGTCATGTACACATCCTCGAGTAGGTTTCCATTCAGAAACGCGGTTTTGACGTCCATCTGCCAGATCTCGTAATCGTGGTAAGCTTCAATAGCAAGTATGATCCGAATGGACTTAAACATCGCTACTGGAGAAAAGATTTCATCATAGTCAATACCATGAATCTGCTTGAAACCTTTAGCTACCAAGCGACCCTTATAGATAAGTCCATCCATGTCAGTCTTTCTCTTAAAGACCCACTTGCACCCAATGGGTTTTACCCCTTTAGGTGGATCAACCAAAGTCCATACTTGGTTCGTGTACATGGATTCCATCTCGGATCTCATGGCCTCTAGCCATTTCTCGGAATCTGGTCTCATCACAGCTTCCTGATAGGTGGTAGGCTCATCCTCTATGAGCATAATGTCATCATGGTCAGACAAGAGAAAAGAGTATCTCTCAGGCTGACGACGTACCCTATCAGACCTGCGAAGAGGTATGTCTACTTGAACCGGTTGTTGTTCCTCAACTCCTTGTGGAACAACATCATCCAGAACACTTTGTGGTTCCGGTTCAATTTCCATCGAGGCATTAGTGCTATTGTTCGCATCTTGAACTTCTTCAAGATCGAACGCGCTCCCACTAGTCTTTCTAGAAACAAAATCCCTTTCTAGAAAGACCCCAGTCTTTGCCACAACTACCTTGTGCTGACTGGGAATGTAGAAGTAATATCCCTTAGTTTCCTTGGGATATCCGATGAAATAGCACTTGTCGGATTTGGGTCCTAATTTGTCTGAGACTTGACGTCGTACGTAAGCCTCACAGCCCCAAATCCTCATGAAAGACACCTGGGCATCTCTCCCAGTCCATATCCTATATGGTGTCTTTATCACGGCCTTGGATGGAACTCGGTTGAGAATGAAAGCTGCCGTGTCTAGAGCATAACCCCAGAGGTATGTCGGAAGATCTGTGTGACTCATCATAGACCGTACCATATCTAATAAGGTACGATTCCTCCTTTCAGATACACCATTCCACTGTGGTGTTCCAGGAGGAGTGAGTTGAGATAAAATCCCACACTCAGCTAAGTAGTCACGAAACTCATGGCTTAAGTATTCACCACCTCGATCGGATCGAAGTATCTTAATACTCTTGCCAAGCTGGTTCTGTACTTCATTCTTGAATTCTTTGAACTTTTCAAAGGATTTGGACTTATGTGTCATCAAGTACACATAACCGTATCTACTGAAGTCATCAGTAAATGTGATGAAGTACCTATAACCGCCTCTATCAGCGACATTGAATGGGCCACATACATCACTATGTATGAGTCCTAACAAATCAGTCGCTCTCTCGCTGTGCCCACTAAAGGGAGTCTTGGTCATCTTGCCTCGTAGGCATGACTCGCATATCTCATATGATTCAAAATCAAATGAGTCCAACAAACCATCCTTATGGAGTTGGGATAAGCGCTTGTCATTTATATGACCTAAGCGACAGTGCCAAAGGTAGGTTTGGTTCATGTCATTAGACTTGAACCTCTTGGTATTTACGTTATAGATAGGGCTCTCGAGGTCTAGAATATAGAGTCCGTTTATCAGAGGTGCACTACAATAGAACATATCGTTTAAATAGACAGAACAACATTTGTTCTTTATTATAAACGAGAATCCTTTCTTGTCCAAACAAGAAACTGATATAATGTTCTTAGTTAAGGAAGGCACATAACAACAATCATCTAATTCTAGTACAAGCCCAGAAGGAAGAGATAGATGATAAGTTCCTACAGCAATAGCAGCAACTTGTGCTCCATTGCCTACTCATAGGTCTATCTCACCCTTCGTCAATGCCCTGCTATTTCTCAGCGCTTGTATATTAGTACAAATGTGCGAAGCACATCCGGTATCTAATACCCACGATGAAGAAATACAGAGGTTGACTTTTATAACATGTATACCTGAAGTAGAAATCTTATTTCTCTTCTTCTTAAGATCTTCCAGGTATTCTTTGGAGTTCCTCTTCCAGTGCCGTGCTTGTCCTTGATATAGGTGACAAAGATGCTTAACCATATCGTAAGCGCCCATCAACTCATGTTGCTTCTGAAGCTCAGAGTTCATGGTCGCGAGCATAAG